>NW_015636840.1:30202-50598 GCF_001515625.1 Sinocyclocheilus rhinocerous
GGTAGCCGGCGGGCTTGTCGTTGCGGTGACCGGCAGGCTTGCGTCAATGGTGGCCTTCTCTATTGAGAGGCCGGCCGTCTTTACTTCTGAGCGGCCGGCGCTCCTGGGGTGAGGACCACGATGGAGCTTCGGAGGACCGCGGGGAATTTGGGGTTAGGCAGGCGGTAGGAGCCGTTGGAGAGGTATGTGGAGGTTCTCGGCGTGGGGTGAGCTGGGGAGACACGGCGCGTTCCTGCGGGAGTTGGATGACGAGACTTGGGAAGTTTCTTTACTTCCTCCACTTCCAAATCTGAACAGCACGAGATTAATCAGCTCGATCAAAGGAAAAAAAAAAAAAATCACCCGTCGGCAGGCGGTAGGAGCCGTTGGAGAGGTATGTGGAGGTTCTCGGTGTGGGGTGAGCTGGGGAGATGTGGCGCGTTCCTGCGGGAGTTGGATGACGAGGCTTGGGAAGTTTCTTTACTTCCTCAACTTCCAAATTTGAACCATTTAAGAACAGCACGAGATTAATCAGCTCGATCAGAGGAAAATCACCCGTCGGAAGATCGCAGCGGATTATCTCATCATCCAATCCCAGCAGGAAGCACGCACCAAGAGCGGCGTCATGCCAGCTCACTCGGTTAGAGAGCTCGAGAAAACTCTCCACATATCGCTCCAACCTCAGACCGCCCTGCCGCAAACCCCAGAGTGCGTCCTCAGCTGCAGTCATCTCTTTCGGTCCGGTATTCTGTCACGGGTGCACTGCTGAGTGGAGTGAGGAGCAAGGAACGGAGGGAGAGATTATCTCGTCATCCAACCCCAGCAGGAAGCACGCACCTAGAGCGGCGTCGTGCCAGCTCACCCGGTTAGAGAGCTCGAGGAAACCCTCCACATATCGCTCCAACCTCAGACCACCCTGTCGCGCTCACTCGGGGGAGGCGCGAGGAACTAGGAGACGGAGGGGAATTTACGATGACGCATACTTTTATTCTTTAACATTGAACCAGGAAAACACACAGAGGAAACAGGTAACAACGTTCAGACTCGACCAAGAAACATTTGACAGACTACACTTTAAATACCAGACATAACAAGGGAGTAAATTAAACGCACCTGAAATCCAATCAACAAACACAGGTGGAAACTAATGAACTAAATGAAATAATCAGGACAGGAAATTAACCAAAAAAGGGCCTGACACATTCAGTTGATCAAAAGTCATTTAGAATATTACAAAAGACTTCTATTTAAAATAAATGCTTTCTATTCGTCAAAGAATCCTGAGAAAAAAAAAGATCAGTTTGAACAAATATATTAAGCAACTGTTTTCAGCAATGATGATACGAATTTTTTTCTTGTGCACCAAATCATCAAAATATATATATTCAAATAGAAAACAGCTATTTTAAATCATAATAATATTTAATATTACTGTTTTTTTTTTACAGTATTTTTTTATAAAATAAACCAGCCTTGATGAGCATAAGAGACTTCTTCCAAAAACATCTTACCGACCCCAAACTTATGAACGGTAGTGTATATCATGCACCCCTGTAAAATGCTCTAAAGTAAGAATAAACCTGCCTAAGCAACAGTTTTTGGCAAAGTATGGTGTGCAACATAAAGACTACTTAAAAAAAGGGGGGGGCTTCAGGGCTTCAGTGTGTCTCACAGACAGGAAAGAAAATTGCAATCATCAAGCCATTTCATAGGCTCTACGTTCACAGGTCGGCACCCAGCGGGTCCCAACAAGATCTCATAATCTCCTCTTAGGTTGACTGCGGGTGCTCTGATGAAGCTCACTGAAGCTTACACTCACCAAACAAACAGAAAGTTAAAGCTATCATTAAAATGGTAACCTTTTAAAACACTGACTTTCTATATTTAACCATATTGAATAGTCTTCAAGGTCTGTGCACAATTTCTGATGCCATAAGACCAGCAGTTTTACTACTAGGAGAGCTCTGTGGCTTGGTACTTTGATGATATCATTCTCAACTGCAGCACTGATAAGCCTCATAAGACATTTTAAGACTGCTGTAACTTGCAACCTATTCACTTTCACACAGACACACACCTGAACATCTGCTTTCTAAACAGAAAAAAATGAAATGGATCCTTAGCATCTTTTAAAACGCTCAGTTTGAAGCAATTAAAAAAATTTGAATGGCCCTTTGGGTCGTTTATAAAACTAGGTAATATAATCTTACAGTAATCTACCTAATCAATTCATGCTTACCTCAAGGGTCCAAATGAGATAAATATGGAAATCATTCAGCAAATCGCTTGCTTCCCCAGAAATTTGTCTTTCCCTGCCACCAAAACCAGCATGAAAATGAATCCTCCCTCTGATTATCAGCAGAAAAAAAAAAAAGTCGATAAATTTCCTCTCAAGTACTTCAGAGGAGTATGGTACCTTATTTCACGCTTGAGGAGTTTGAAAGCAACCTGAAAGTCTCTCAACCTGAAGGTTACAGGAAAGGATGTCCCAAGACAGGCTCTCTTAATCAATTTCAGCAATGTGCCAGCATACATGCCAATGGGCGCAAAACACGAGTGATCGATGTTCTCTGAGTCCATCAAATCTATTGTCAGAGGTGTGCCAACGCTGATACCAGAAAAACACAGGAAAAATAGCAAAGTGCAAAAACAATTTGGTGACTTTCTTGAGTTGAGATGTGAGCAAGTGCCTAGCACAAACCCGTATGTTAAGCAAAACAGCAAATATGATATATATATATATATATATATACATTATTCTCAATAAGCTTGAGTATCACCTTGCTAATGTTGATGAGTCACAATCACTTAGGAATTAATGGGTAATCAAATATGAATTTTAGAGAAACTCAATGTCACTCTTTCAGATATTCTCCGCAGCCCACAGGCTTTGACCTCCTGGGTCACATTTCCAAAGATGAGTGCTATTCTCAAGGCTTAATAATTGATACAGGTAATTGATAATTGATACTGGTCTGGCTGATGATTGGGGTTAAGAGTATATGCGTGTGGGTTTTTGGTTTGGGCAAAGTGGTTTGTGAGATGGAAAGTGAGAGCTAGCAAAAGGAGAAGCTGAAGAAACCAGAACCCCGACCTTAGATGTGCCGTGGAGAGGAAACCGGAGCATGGCTAGGTCAGTCTTTGGCCCGATGACAAAGGTGCGAACGCTGTCATTCATGTCTGAAGCATATTGGACTCCTCTCACGCTATCGGCGAGTGTGAAACAATATGATGAAAATGCACAGCAAAGACACTCACGCACAGGAATACTCATATATAGGGGGCAGAGGTGAAAGTATTCATGACCATTTGAGTTACTCGTTCCAGACAAGGTAACTAAACTCCTCCTCCACTGGTAACCATTATGTCTCCATACATCCATCAACAGAGGTTACGACCTCTGCACCCGGTATTACAGAGCTGACTCTGCTAACGTTGCTGTGCCATTGCTCAAATGCTATCGTGAAGCCTGTTACTATGACAGCAAACATAACATAGATCACAGATAAACTCACACATGCAAACAAAAACCAAACAGTCACATTGTAGACCAGCTCTGAAAATGTATATGGCCCCAGAGACTAATCTAAAGAAATCTAAAGTTCCATTCACTTCCACGGTCACTTTACCAATTATTTTAGAAAATATGTGTATTATAAAGAACATATTAAACACTACCATTTAAAAGTTTGAGGTCAATAAGAAAAAAAACATACTAAACATGCTAAACACATACTTTACATTTATTCAGCAAGGACAAATTAAATTGATCAAAAATATAAGTAAAGACTATTACTTTGTTCATAAAATTAATTAATCATGTTACAAAAATTATTAACTACAAATAAATCTTTTTTTTTTTCCATCAAAGAATCCTGGAAAAAAAAGTGCTGCTTAAAAGTTTTGTGGAAACAGTGATACAATTGTTTTCAACAATGATAAAAATAATAATAATAGTTTCTTGAACATTAAATCAGCATATTAGAATCATTTCTGAAGAGTCATGTGACGCTGAACACTGGCTGCTAAAAATACTGTAATATTTGTATTTTAAAAAATATTAACTTATAACAGAATACAGCTAATTTAAATTTTTAATAATATTTCACTGTATTTATGTTTTTTCTGTATTAAA
Source organism: Sinocyclocheilus rhinocerous (assembly GCF_001515625.1). NCBI lineage: Eukaryota > Metazoa > Chordata > Actinopteri > Cypriniformes > Cyprinidae > Sinocyclocheilus > Sinocyclocheilus rhinocerous. The sequence continues at coordinate 34,317 of NW_015636840.1, forward strand.
TATAAATATTATTAAGTAAATATTAAATATAAATGCAGCCTTGGTGAGCATAAGAAAGGTAGTGTATGTATGGATGTATTTTACAAATAAAAATAAATATTGAAACCAAAGTTTGAATCTATTGATAATGGAATGAACCACAGACGTATACTTTGCTGTAATTAGCTTAGATTTACAGACCACATAAACGTGTTGTAAATTTGTACATTTCTGTAAATGTGCCAGTTTAGCTATTCCATCCGATTAATTATTATAATTAAAGCTACAGTTCTGCATCCTGAAAGTAGCACAATCCTGCACAGAACAGACGGCTATATGGTTTAATATCCTGCTATTTCCTCATATTAAAAGATGCTTTTCATCCTGAGAGTAAAACTATACATCACTTTAATATTGTAATGAAAGAGATGGGAAATGAAGCAATGATGAGGGAGAAGAGACTGCGAAATACAACAGGAGAGCAGGGATGAAAGATAAATTAGTGAGCAATAACTTGATAATAAAAAATGCCATTATAGTAAAAAAGATAAAGACTGAATAACTGATGAAGAAGGAGGGATTGCTGTTAAATCTTGATTGAAGTTAGAATTAAGTGGGGCTAAACAGAAAATCTTCTAGATTAAAATGTGTTGAAATCCATTTATTTTCTATTGAACTTACTGTGATTTATCTGTGGTCTGTCCCTGGACTCTGGCTCTGGGGTCAAAACTTAGTTTTCGCTGTTTGGCATTAAAATGACTGGTCATGTTCTCTTCTTTAACACACAGACACGCACACTGTGCTGTTTGAGTAGGGGTCAAATAGGTTACTTAGTCTGATATAATTCATCAAACCAAATAATTTTGAGTCACAGCCAGGAGAGCTTCAAATATAATTGTCTTGGTCCCAAGGGCTCTCATTCAGCCAAGTGATTTTATTTCAATTGTGAAGGCTGGAGATTAAAATGAAAGGGGGGAGAAATAATGGAATGATGACTGCCTCTTATCTAAAAGAGCCAAGGGAACAGCTTTATCTCTAGTGGATATGCAGAGCAGAAAAAAAACAGCAGTTTCCATAATTAGTGCACATGAGGAGGCATCAGAGATGGTACGAGAAGAGAGAATGAAAAGGAGCAAGGAATACGATTCTCTCTCTGTGTATACAAATGCTCAAAGCCCGGTCCTTCCATTCTAGAATGGTAAACAGATTCTTCTCAGCCACTGTGTAGCAAAGCTTTCCTGACAATCTGGTGTCTAATTACTCCAGTGTGCCATTCTAACCAGACAGAACAGCTGTTCACAGGCTCCAGTTCTTTCCACACACACTTTTAGATTCATTCTGCACCATTTCTCACCTCCATGCACGGTCCTAAGTTAACACTCTCCAAGGATTTGGTTAGTAAATAAAACAGAGTTACTCAGCAATTGGCCAGTAACTTTTTTAATTAACGTAATAACTGCAAACATTATAGGCCAATGGATTGATTTGTAAGAATGACATTTGCTGAAACAAATGTTAAAACACAAGTAGGCCGATGTTTAAAAACAATCATGAAGTAAAAGACCACAAAGAACTGTGTACATGACATATTATACACATACACTTACCAGAGCTGTTTCTAGCCTTTTTCAGTAATAAGGCAGAGGCCCTCATCAAGTAAACACGTATAGGTTACCCCCATTTTCTTGGGGAGTCTGGAGGCATGGTCCATTTCCAAAATGTGTCAGTACAGTTATGTCACTGATTTGCTTCGGTTTTAATGTTTTAGGGGTTAATATTCCCCTCCATCCAGTGCTCCTTGTTCTCTGTGTTCAATTCTTTTTGTATCACATTCAGTGCTTGAAGTGGAAAAAAAGAAGTGCCGGTAATTCCCAATGTATGTATATAATACCGAAAGAAAGAAAGAAAGAAAGAAAGTTGTCTAGAGCATTTTTAATATAAATAAGCACCAGTTAAGCGGCGATACCAAACAGGACCACAGGGAGGCACCAAAAGACCACTAAACCTGCTGCCTTAAAGGGTTAGTTCACCCAAAAATGAAAATTAGCCCATGAATTACTCACCCTCTGGTACGAGAAGAGAGAATGAAAAGGAGCAAGGAATACGATTCTCTCTCTGTGTATACAAATGCTCAAAGCCCGGTCCTTCCATTCTAGAATGGTAAACAGATTCTTCTCAGCCACTGTGTAGCAAAGCTTTCCTGACAATCTGGTGTCTAATTACTCCAGTGTGCCATTCTAACCAGACAGAACAGCTGTTCACAGGCTCCAGTTCTTTCCACACACACTTTTAGATTCATTCTGCACCATTTCTCACCTCCATGCACGGTCCTAAATTAACACTCCCCAAGGATTTGGTTAGTAAATAAAACAGAGTTACTCAGCAATTGGCCAGTAACTTTTTTAATTAACGTAATAACTGCAAACATTATAGGCCAATGGATTGATTTGTAAGAATGACATTTGCTGAAACAAATGTTAAAACACAAGTAGGCCGATGTTTAAAAACAATCATGAAGTAAAAGACCACAAAGAACTGTGTACATGACATATTATACACATACACTTACCAGAGCTGTTTCTAGCCTTTTTCAGTAATAAGGCAGAGGCCCTCATCAAGTAAACACGTATAGGTTACCCCCATTTTCTTGGGGAGTCTGGAGGCATGGTCCATTTCCAAAATGTGTCAGTACAGTTATGTCACTGATTTGCTTCGGTTTTAATGTTTTAGGGGTTAATATTCCCCTCCATCCAGTGCTCCTTGTTCTCTGTGTTCAATTCTTTTTGTATCACATTCAGTGCTTGAAGTGGAAAAAAAGAAGTGCCGGTAATTCCCAATGTATGTATATAATACCGAAAGAAAGAAAGAAAGAAAGAAAGTTGTCTAGAGCATTTTTAATATAAATAAGCACCAGTTAAGCGGCGATACCAAACAGGACCACAGGGAGGCACCAAAAGACCACTAAACCTGCTGCCTTAACTTGACTGTACATGCTACTATACAGATCCATTCAGAATAACTAAACCACTGTCCAGTGCATAATCTAAAACACCTTCAGCCGGCATTCATTATAAAACACTCGTGCGTTTAAGTCAAATACACGCTGAAAATAATCATTTACTACCATCTGGACACGAGTCACTATTCTCTCCACCATCTCCGATGAAATCGTCCGTGTTTTCTTTGCATTAGCGCTGTTTTGAACTTATTACTTATTTCTAATGCATTCCCTTACTGGAATCTTGAACTTTCCAGAAGTTTACCAGTTTCAAATGACCTCCTGGGTAGTGTGCTTTATAGTGTCATTTCTAATCACCCAGACACTGACGCTTATACAGTGTTGGTAGCATAATCTAATAGGTAGCATTATTTGTCAGAACACCGGCAACATGTCAGAAGTGCCGGTACGCATGAAAAAGTGCTGGTACACTAAAGACTAAAATATTGAAGTGCCGGTACTGCGTACCGGTGCGTACCGGCCCACTTCAAGCACTGATCGCATTATTACTAGTTTAACGTTTAACAAATCCTTCCAAACAACATAGTGCATGAGAAAGTCTGTAACTGAATCGCAAACCGATTAAAGCTTTGCTTGTCCATTTCATTTAAAACAACCGACTCACGAGAGTGAATCATTAGAGAATTATATCATTTTTAAAAGCGGGCAGAAATTAATTCAGTAGTCAAATGGCCAAAAGTTTATCAATTTTAACAGGTTTTAAAGTTACATTTTTATTTGGACTACCTCAGCGGTCAGTGATCGAGTCAAAATGAGATCAAATCAAGGCTTTACTGAAGCCAATTTTAACAAAGAGTTTGAAGATCTTGCTAAACATTTAGGCCTTAACACTTGTTTTAAAAGTTGAACAGCAAAATATTATCCAAAGACGCAAACTAGCCTTACTCAACTTTTTTTGTCAAATTTTGCCGTATTGAATGTAAAATATAGGCTATTTTACATGATTCATGTAAATTCATAATTGATTTTAACGAGACAAGAAACATGAATGGAGACGTTTTCGCCAAACTGTATGAGGTACAAGATTAAGAGTAAATGTGTGTATTTTAAAACGTGTATTTTAAAACAAAACAAAAAATATATATTATCTGCAAATTTACAATAAATTCAGCAAAAACTACAATAAATTGAATTTTACTGTTTTAAGGTGATAAAGTGATATTGCTGTCACTGTGTTCTACAGCCTCAGTAATTCAAAATGATATGTAACTGCTTAACGTAAAAGTCTTTGTTCTGTCAGTTTCTCTCAAAGAGAGAGGGAGTGAAATGACTGCCATGCAGCTGTCAAATCACATCACTTCAACAACAATGAATGAAGAGTAAGTGAAAATGACCATCAATGGGCAGCTCCTCCTGCTGGACAAAGAGAGATTTTTTTTTTTTAACTAATCTGCCATGACAGCAGTCTGAATGTAATTATCAGCTTTAGCTACTCATCTGTCTCTCTGTGGAATGAAAGCATCTCAAAAGGCATCTTATGGACCAGATATCACCTTTTAGCACAAACACCAGAAAAATTTGCAAATGGCATCCTTTCAGGAATGCATATTGTTATAATGCATCTGTACCTGATGTGTAATAAATACTTGATCGGATGTCATAATGTAACACTGTGAGAGTTAGCTCAACAATATTGAATTTATTTATTGCAGCAGATGTTAGATCTGATCATGATTTTCTCACCTGTAGGGCACTTTTGAACTTCTGAGACATTTGTCATTGTCGTCTGTCATATCTCGTTCTGCCTCCATTTTATCTAGACATTTAGCCCACCTGAAAAACATTTAATATACAACACATAATGTGTCTGTAAGTGGTGGGCTTTTTTAAACTCAGATTCATTCCCATCCTGTCAGTTGATGGGACTTGAGCTTGATGGATGATTATTACATTTATTTTTAACAGTCATCACAAAGTAAAGCAAAGGTGCCCTTGAGATTAGCTAGGTTTTTTATTTTTTGAACATCAGTTACAAAATAACATGCATATCTAAGGTTTTCTCATTGACTGATTACCATAAACTATATTTGATTAGCCAAACTAAGAGTGTGAATAGGGTAAAAACAGACCTTTACCTCAGGTTAAAAAAATTGAGTTTAGTGTATTGTGCAAAATGAGCTTTTTGAGACTTGTGATGTGTACATAAGTGAAAAAAAAGGTTTATTAAGTACATTTTAAGACTGCCAAACACACATCTCAACCTTTGTGCTTTGACCTTCCTGAACACCATCCTGAACACTCATACAACTCTTAACCTTTAGATATATATATTTTTGACTCAGAGTTCATATATCATAAACATACACATCCGCCTGCACAGTATTCAGTATCTGACAGGTTGGAGAAGAAACCCCACACATTCACTGTGAACTGAAGGGCAACCCTTGACATGAATCCCACCCTCCAAAATAGTAGCAAGTGCATGCATCCTAACACCTCCCATTGGATCGCATCCATTATTAATCTAACCCCTTTAACGGGTTGTTCACAAAGACCTGATGAATGACTAAAATCATACCTTGACAGGTCAGTAGGTTTGCGTTTATCAGTGCTCAGTGTTTTCAGTGGTCAGTCCAGAGTTGAATGGGCACTTGGCCTCTCTGCCAAGACCATATTTAAGTATTTTGATTACATCACAACCACAGTTACCAGGCATACACACACAGATAGACTACAAAGGTCTTCCTCAGACACTCTGGGCTATTCCTCACTGAGGGTGTGTTGTTACACGTCCAATTACAGAAAAATATCATCACTCCACAAGGCATCTAGAGTGGCAAGTGGCAGTAAGTGAACCATGCACACTCATTCTCTCTGATACAACATCGTAAATATTGTTCATCCTTAGGATGCACAAACTTTGGTCTTTATGTAAGAAGATATAGTGGATGAACAAGCTTGTATTTTGTTAATTGTCTAATGTGATAAATAAAAATGGTAACACTTTATAATAACTTTCATTTATAAATCATTAACAAACATTATATAATGCTTGACAGACCATTAGTTAATATATATTCACATAGCTATAAATATGAGATAATGTTCTTGTTAATGTTTCCTAATTAACTTTTAAACATTACCTAATGATTAACATATGGTTATTTAATGTAAATTGAAATGCTAACAAATGATGATCTTCATTTGTTGGTCTTTGTTTGTTGTGTAGACCTCTATTTACACATCTTAACAAATAAGCTATTAATAATTTGTTCACGTTTTTGCAGTACTCAATCTAAAGTGGAAACTATTCATCATTTGCAAATGTTTATACATGTTTACTAATCATTAATACCTTTATGAGCAGTCATCTCAAATATGTTTGCTAAAGACATAACAGATTGTAATTTTGGTGCAAAAAAATGTTTTTATTGGCTCAACACATACATTAGTATACTACTCTTCAGTATGTCATTAAAAAGGATATTCCTTGAATCATAAATAAATAGGGGAAAACAAAACATTTTTTAAAAGAAAATACTTGTTCATTTATCAAAACAATAGAAGTGTTGTGCATTAATGCAAGCTTTTAATCATTTCATAACATCTGTCAATCATTTGTAAATTTTCAATAAGTGCTTGATCATATGGAATTGAAAGTTTAATGACATTTGTAAGTATTTTAACTTACATGAAATTATTTGTTTGAATGTTATCTAATGTTTAATAAGTGTATCAGCAAACATTAACAAGCACATGATCTCACGTTTCTAACTCTTTCAATATATATTAACTAATGATCCATTAAGCATTATATAATGTTTGTTAATGATTTATTAATGGAAGTTATTATAAAGTGTTATCATAAAAATTATATTACCAGCCCTAGAAATCGCGGTCCGGGGGCACCTAGATCGAACCGATAGGACACTTTTGCATTGGCGATTAAAGGGGCAGGGGCTCGAAAATCACTTTCAATGTGGTCTCAGACATTTAAACCCCACTTTATGTTTTAAAGGGGTCATATGATGCTGCTAAAAAGAACATTATACTCGGCTGTGTCTATTTTATACACCCTGCTTTTTCTAAACACCAAGTGTTAAATAAATAAATAAATAATACAAAATGAACAAATGTTCTTTACAGCAGGAACTGTTAAGAGTCTGTGGGGGATTTAATCACCAAATTATTAAAGAAGTCACACTGTCACATAGTGTCTGGTAACTGAAACAATAAACTAAAAAACAGCGTTTTAAAACAGGACAATCTTGTAACTTTTATTTTATGAAAAAGATAAAGCAAAGAGACAAAGCAACACATATGTTTTTATTAATACTGTTTACAAGCAATGCAATGAAGGCCTCAGTAGAGTCCTGTTCAGAAGTGAGTGTACCTTTAAACAGTTCACATTTGATGAATCCATGATGCCTTCTAAAACACACGTAGTCTAATCTAAATTTTCAAATTCACAAATCAATTAACAGCATAGTTTACAGAATTTTCACAAAAATATACTTCATTGTATGTTAGCAAAACTATTACAATAACTCTTTTACTGTATATAACAAATAGAACAGTTTAATGTATTGTGTCATCTCCAGTGGAAAGAGATCTGTTTATGAACTTTCAATGCTTCCACCTGCTGTCAGACTTCAGCATTACATTTACCACTTTATTTTTCATCCTTTTAAGACTAAAATTTGCCTCTGAAAAGATGTTTTATTTTGTAGTCAGTTTTCATGTAATTTGAACAACTAAGCTACAGTCATAAAAATATCCCCGAGTGCAAATTTTGCTCTTTTAAAGGGGTCATAACATGAGGAATCTTTTTCTTTTTCCCTTCTCTTTATTTTATTATTTTTTTCTCTTTTATAGTGCATCTGTTGTTTAAAGTACCAAAAATAAAATCACAAAAAATAGGAATCAATTTTTCCTTGACAATTTGAAACATAATTGGTGTGTGTAGAATGAAAAAAAAATATTGTACCTCTACTGTTGGAAATTCATGAAAAAAAAACAATTGTTTAATTTATTACAATAAATGTAATTATTTACTGGGTTTAACATGGATTAATTAATTTATTACATTATATTATATGTTGGATATTTAAATTTTTTGGTTGCACCTCCTCTACAGTTGGTACAATTGGTCTGCTCTTTAACTTTTTATAGTTTAATTTATTGAAACTAAGCTCCAAAAATGAGCCTCTCTAGTGTTCTGATATTAGATGAATACATTGGGATGTGACAGTTATAAATGATTTCAGACTTGACAGCAAACCCACAGTTTGATATTAAAATTTCTGCAAAGCACTGTACCTCATTTCACATGCAAGGAGTTCACATGTTCGCAAGTTTTAAAAGTAAAGCAGCAAGAAGGTCATAGATGGTGGAATATGGTCATAAAAACTATGATTATGAAAAATTATGAAAACAAATGTTATTATAAGTAGACATCATGAAAAAAAAATGATACGACCCCCTTAAAAGCCCTTTTATGTTATTCCCATTCTGTTTAAGATCTGGTATCTAAATTTATATTAAAGATCCTGGAAATATGGCAAAGTCCGATATAATAAGACTTCTACATTCACAGTGACACAGTAGATAGTTTTTGGGGACTGGCTTCAGTCATCTAGAGACACAGTGGATATGGTGGTTCCATTGGCGTTAGCGGAGCTGCTGGTGGTGCAGTGTCACGTGATTTGGCTCGGGGTATCATGAGTTCCTCTTTGTTCCTCTCTGGTTTGATAAGCAGCACATAGACCTTGGGGATGAAGATGCACGTGAGCAGGCCGAAGCTGGAAGCCAAGATGGCGGATATTTGCACCGCCACCATGAATTTCCCCCGCATGCTCAGGTAGGCGGGCACGAAGGAGATCCAAACGATGAAAAACACCAGCATGCCAAAGGTCACGCTCTTGCCCTCGTTAAAGTGGTCTTCCATCTTTCGTGCCACAAAAGCAAAAGCAAAAGTCAGCACAGCCAAAAGAATGTCATAAGCAAAGATAGAGCAGATGAAAATGATGTTTCCAGGGTCGCACTCCAGGATAATCTTAATGTTCTGGGCGGCTGTGTTCTTTACGGGGTGTGGCGGCATCAGAATCAGCCACACGGTGCAACCCACCACTTGGATCAGGGGGCACACTATCATTATCGCCCTCTGGTGCCTGGGATGTATGGGGTCTATATCATTCTTCTGAGGAATAGCTGCGGCGATGACGGCAGTGTCGGGACTCTGCTCAGATGCCGCTGCTGCTGCTTTGGCTGCTTTGACAGCAGCACTGACGGCTTTTACGGCTCTGGCTCTCAGTATGAGCAGAGCAGATTTGCCCATTAGTGAGGAGAGGCTCTGAGCAAAGCCTACGGCCAAAGCCACCTGGCTGGTCATGCAAGACCACATCTGAGGCTCACCAAGGAACACAATGGAGCAGAGGAAGGTTATCACTAAACCAAGTAGCAGGGAGAAGCTAAGCAGTGGGTCATTGACATTCACCAAAGGTGTGTTAAGGTGCATCAATAAGATAATCGCAACTGCAGTTATAACACATATAAATAATAAAATAAAACTATACCAGTGAAAATGGTAGTTTAGATCAAATATAAAATTAAATAAAAGTGGAATGGAATGACAAATGTGGAATATAATTAGTCCAATATGGTAATGGTAATTAAGTACAGTACTTATATAGTATGTATTGCACACTAATCTTAGTATTAATAAATAGGCAGTAATAATAATAATAAATTGCATTGCACAAGAAAAGTCCCTTACAAGACCACATCTGAGGCTCACCAAGGAACACAATGGAGCAGAGGAAGGTTATCACTAAACCAAGTAGCAGGGAGAAGCTAAGCAGTGGGTCATTGACATTCACCAAAGGTGTGTTAAGGTGCATCAATAAGATAATCGCAACTGCAGTAGTTGCTAAAGCCCCAAAAGCAGCAATGGGGATCAGTGTTATCCCAAGAGGTTCAGCAAAGTCCAGGAATTCAATGGTCTTTTGCACACATGCATCGTGATTGGCATTGGACCAGTAGTCTTCATCGCACTGGATACAGCCTCGTGCATCTGTTGGAATTGTATGAGTTGTTAAAATTGACAAAAAGGTCCGTTAAAAGTAACCAATTAAAAAAAATTCATTTTTCCCATGACCTGTTGTATTTGAGGGGATGCAGTCAAAGCAGCAGACTGGTTCTCCCTGCCGGATACCCATCCTGGTGCCGGGCTGGCATCGTTCACTGCACACAGATCGTGGTGTCTGTAACACAAGCAGTACAGTAGAGAAACAAAATGGGTGATAAGGATTGTCCAGGATTGAGAAAAGTTTTGAGAACATCCTTCTCTCAGCCACAACGTGAACAGGGTCCAGCTCCATGCCAAGTACAGAGCCAGCCCTCCTAACTAGTTTGTCCAGTTTATTTCTGTCTGCCACCTTCATACAACTTCCCCAACAGACCACTGCATAGAAAATGACACTAGACACCACAGACTCATAGAACATCTGCAGCATAGTGTTGCAGACGTTAAAAGACTTGAGCCTCCTCAGAAAATACAGCCTGCTTTGACCTTTCTTGAAGAGTGCTGTTGAATTTGATGTCCAGTCCAGTTTGTTGTCTATATGGACTCCCAGGTATTTGTAATTTGCAACAATCTCCACTTCCTCACCATGGACAGACAAAGGAGTGAGGGGGGTCCTGGATTTTCTAAAGTCCACTACAAGTTCCTTTGTTTTCCTGACATTGAGCTGTAGGTGGTTTAGCTCACACCAGGTAACAAAGTTGTCCCAAAGGTGTCACCACCCTGAATACATCCTACAACTACAGAGTCATCAGAGAACTTCTGAAGATGGCAGAATTCGGAGTTGTAACTAAAATCAGATGTATACAGGGTGAAGAGGAAGGGAGAAAGAACTGTCCCCTGAGGAGCACCGGTGCTGCAAATCACAGTGTCGGACACACAGTTCTGTATGCGGACGTACTGGGGGCGGCCAGTGAGGTAGTCCATAATCCAAGAGACCAGAGTAATGGTAATTAAGTACAGTAGTTATATAGTATGCATTGCACACTAATCTTAGTATTAATAAATAGGCAGTAATAATAATAATAAATTGCATTGCACAAGAAAAGTCCCTTATTGCATATGAAATGCACATGCAAAAATGTCCCAGCACTTATAGAGAGGAGTTGTACAGCCTAATGGTCACAGGAATAAAGGATCTTCTGAAACGCTCAGTGGAACACTTGGCAGTAATCAGTCTCTGGCTGAATGTGCTCCTCTGGTCGACCAGCACACTGTGTAGTGGGTGAGAAGGATTGTCCAGGATTGAGTAAAGTTTTGACAACATCCTTCTCTCAGCCACAACGTGAACAGGGTCCAGCTCCATGCCAAGTACAGAGCCAGCCCTCCTAACTAGTTTGTCCAGTTTATTTCTGTCTGCCACCTTCATGCTACTTCCCCAACAGACCACCGCATAGAAAATTACACTAGACACCACAGACTCATAGAACATCTGCAGCATAGTGTTGCAGACGTTAAAAGACTTGAGCCTCCTCAGAAAATACAGCCTGCTTTGACCTTTCTTGAAGAGTGCTGTTGAATTTGATGTCCAGTCCAGTTTGTTGTCTATATGGACTCCCAGGTATTTGTAATTTGCAACAATCTCCACTTCTTCACCATGGACAGACAAAGGAGTGACGGGGGTTCTGGATTTTCTAAAGTCCACTACAAGTTCCTTTGCTTTCCTGACATTGAGCTGTAGGTGGTTTAGCTCACACCAGGTAACAAAGTTGTAAAAACATAAACCTCACAGAGCTCCTCGGTTTCTCTAAGTGCGTATAGGTTCGATGGAGCAGGTGTACGATGGCATCATCCACTCCAAGTTGAGGCTGGTAGGCAAACTGTAACGGATCAAGGAAGGGTTTGACAAGGGGCCGAATGGATCTGAGGATCAGTCTCTCAAAAACTTTCATTAGATGAGAGGTCAGCGCTACTGGCCTGTAGTCATTGGGTACACAGGGCCGTGCAACTTTTGGTACCGGCACTAAGCAAGATGTTTTCCATAGCACTGGGACCCTCTCCAGATATAGGCTCAGGTTAAAGATGTATTGTAGCACACCACAAAGTTGCGGGGCACAGTCTTTCAGTATTCTTGGACTGATTCCATCAGGGCCCACAGCCTTTGTGGGGCTAAGCCTGCTCAATTCTATATATATATATATTCAGTTTTTATTCTATAAGATTTGACATGCAATAATGACAGACAAACTTCAACTGGTAGATTATATCAGTCCATTGGACTGGTCTTATTTTATTAAATATAAATATTCTCAAATATTAAAAAAAAAAAGTGTAATTGATAAATAGATATGAAATATTTATCAAATATATATTATACATTTAATGTTATAATCAACAGATCGATATTTTTCAAATATATATTAAATATAGTGTATTAAATGCTGATAAACAACACTTACTTCTGGTCCTCCAATCTATTTGAATGAGAGGTCTTTCTAGCCATAAGATATTCTACCAGCATCGCCACGGGAACCATTTCACTATTTCTATCACTCGGCTTGCAGCATTTCTCACAGCGAGTGTCATGGCGGAAAACCAAACCCACTATAATTTTACAAATACTGCTGTTGTTGTGTCACAGAATGCAGTTTGAAACATTTGTCAGTAGAGAATGTAGTTGTTTGAACTTCAAATATGCAGTTTATTAATAAAGATAGCACCTTTTACAGTCTTTGGTCTCATTAATCTATTATTTGTTTCAGAGCACATAGTTTTGGCTGAGGGCAATGTTTCATAACTTTAAGTTTGTATATAACTTTAATGATGTTGTATCAGAGTGCTGCTTTTGTACTTTTGACTGAATTGTTTAGCAATTTTTTATATAAAAAAAAAGATAATGGCTATTGTTGTTCATTAAATATTAATGTGCAATATAAATAACAGTATTTGGTATTGAGAAACGGTCTATGTGTTACTGATGTTGACTTTGGTTACATTGTTAAGCCATTAGATGGCAACAAGAGAGTGTCTTTATGAGTTTATGAGTATGATATATATGTGTGTGTGTGTGTGTGTTAAATTTTAAATGCATATTTATTAAATATGTATTAAATAATAAATGTTTAAATAAATAGCTTTTATTTAATATTTTCATTAATAAACATTTTAATCGATGGACAGCCTTATTTCTATTACATGTTCTAATTTATGATCATGTTAAATTACACACATCACATAACATATCATTCCTCACCTCCAGAATATCATTCTTCCATATGATGGAGCCATTACGGACGATCAACTTCTCGTCAGGAGCTGCTATGCTGTTGTAGTAACCGATGTGGTTATATGTAATCCCTCCTTCTGAATCACTCTGCCAATATAAGGTTTCATAAAAGCCGTCTACATCACCATTATTGAAGTATATCTCCTCTCCGGTGTGAGGAACAGTGAATCGGAGATTTTTCAAGTAGTACATCAGCTAAAAGAAGACCACAAGAGTAGTTATAAATGAGACATTGAAGATTAAACAAAACACATGTGTGTTGTACCTGCCAAGGCTCGAATTTGGTAATGTCAGCACACGTGTCATTCTCAAATGGGCCACTCCCGTGTTTACAGTGCTCTAGGTTATGCAGGGCATGTGCCATGGCATATACAGCCTTATACACATTATATGTAATCCTTAACTGCGACACGTCCGTGAAAGTATTATTTAACTTCTCTAGCATCTCTTCTTCAGTGCATCTCCTCATGCCTCTCAATACCTGCCTATAGTTCATAGTGCAGTTGAAGACTATTCCCCAAAACTCTTCTGTCAGAGAGTCATTATATGGACTAACGCTCAGCAGATGCTCTTTCAGGCCAGGTATATCTGCACACTTGACCGCAAACCCTATTGTACCTCCCAGGACAGGCAGGATGTCGGGGTGACGGGAGATGGCGGCTGACGTGACCCAGGCCTCGTTGGCGATCCAGGTGCGGTTAGTGACTTTGTTACGTAGCAGTTCCACCACTAGGGGGTTCAGATCCACGTCAGAGGAGAACACCACGATGATCTTAGCCGTGGAATCCAGCACCGCCTGCACGATGCACTCGATGGCCTCTGGGTTCCTGATCTTGGGGAGGGTTTCGGAGAAGGATATGCAAACTCCCGCCTCCTCCACCACTTCCTTGAACCTCTTGATGCCGTATTTCCCACCCAGGTCCAGCCAAAATGAAGCACTAGTTTTGCCATGGCGACAGATTGGTGCTCGTCGCTAGGGATGGTGCGGAGGAAGGTGGGGTACTGAAAGCTGCTTTCAAGAACTGAGCATGAGGACGCGTAGCTCATCTAGGGGAGTGGAAAGACAAATTCAGCTCAGTTTAAACGCTCAGAGATGTATTTGTTGATGGATTTCTGATATTATTAAATAGTAATTAAAAGACATAATAAATTCAAGCTAAAAATACACGTCAATGAAAAATCGAAGTCTTAAAAAAATCTAGTTTAAAACATGTTCCAAGTTCTTAGAAATGTACTCAAGAAAAGTTTAAAATTAATGGCTCTAAAAATGTCATGTGGTATAACCATCAAGTAAAAAGCAATAATTTTTTGAATGTGAGTGTACATCTTAATCATTGTTTTCATATACACTACCATTCAAACGTTTGGAGTTTGTACGATTATTTAATGTTTTTTGAAAGACGTATCTTATACCAAGGCTGCATTAATGCTATCAAAAAATACAGTGAAAACAATCATGGGCCTACTCCAAAATATTAATATAGTATCTGTTTTCTATTTTAATACATTTTAAAGGGGTCATATGATGCTGCTAAAAAGAACATTATTTTGTGTATTTGGTGTAATGAAATGTGTTTATGCGGTTTAAAGTTAAAAAAACACATTATTTTCCACATACTGTACATTATTGTTTCTCCTCTATGCCCCACCTTTCTGAATAATAGAAAGGTCAAAGAGCATTTGTTTGAAATTTTCAGCAGTCTTCACTGTCACTTTTGATCGATTTATTGCATCCATGCTTAATAAAAGTATTAATTTCTCAAAAAAAATCTCAATATCTTACTGACACTTTTGAATGATAGATAGATAGATAGATAGATAGATAGATTTCAGTACTATTAACTGTAAACTATACTATTTAGTTTTTAGAAATTATAATAAAAACCTTTTTTTTTTACCAATTTACCAAAATACAATTTCCTGTTTTTTTGTTTTGTTTTGTGCATGCTTCTACTTGTTTGTTGCACCACATGACAAAACAATTATTTAGAAATATATTCAAGTCAGTGCATTTTTTATAGTAATAGATAAGTAATAAATCTGGACCAATAAATGAGTATCATGCCATTGCCCCAAATACAGTGGTAGTTGAAAGGTATAGAAATAGTAGAGGCCGAGTATCCTGGCTGTGGCTATGGACAGATCAGAGCCTCCTGCCCCCACCAAAGCAGAGAGAGGGGGTCCATCCCCACAACGGTAGTTGGGCACAGCCTCGTCCTGGCCTGTCAGGAAGGTGAGTGTTCCCACTACGGCTTTGGAAATGGTGAAGCAGGAGTCATAGATGACGTAATCCAGCTCAGTATCAGGTAAGATGTCATTTCCGTTGTTGATCTCATTCAGGGTAAACAGCATGGTCTGAGCCCAGCGGAAAGTACAGAAGTTAAAGCTGAGGGAGAATTCACATGTTAAAACTGAATGGGGTTTCCCAGACATAATTCACTAATAGTGCTAGACTGAATTACATTTTGTTTATTTCAATTTGTCCACTCGGGTTGCATGACTGAAATGTTTGTTTCTTAAAATTTAATACATTTGCTTTTATAAATCTTGTCAAATTGTATTTATGATCTTGTTGATGCTGCTCTTATTTCTCCTAGAATCTAAATCTATTTAACAGAGGATACCATAACATGTAATACCAGCTGTCACCACTAGATGTCTCCATGCAGGTTGATAAGCACAATACATTGTACTAGGTTATTTTCCATTGATGAGTTTATGGAACATAAAAGAGGTCTCTCGGGAGGACAAGCTGTAATTATTCCTTGGACAACAGTTTGATTGATTTTGCATGACCAATGATTTTGTAATCGTTGCGATTACAAAGGAAAGACGCAATAAATCCAGTAAATTAAGCATTTGTAATTAAGCCTCTTTTCACTTTTAGAGATACACATTTCTCTAATAACAAGCAAGTATGTACTTAGTATGCACGTTTTATTTAAGTGCACTATTGTGACAGTAGGCTACACATCATAAGATATCGTCAGAATAACTTTATTGCCCATCCAAAAAAAAAAATATATATATATATATA
>NW_015636840.1:50664-51704 GCF_001515625.1 Sinocyclocheilus rhinocerous
TTACGCAGTTGCTGGCGAGTTTTCTCTTATAAAATGAATATCAAATATAGCATCTTACCCCTCACAATCAGAGGACTCTGGAGCGACTGTGGTGTTGCTGTCAGTGTCAACCAAGCGTTGATGAACAGGAAACATAGCCTACCGCCAATAACCACCGTCTTCTTCTCCACTTCCTAATAACCCCTCAGGTTGAATTTGGCCTTGAGTTTGCAGCTCCCCTCAGCAGCGGTGTATTTGTAAAAGTAAGAAACTATACATAAAACCATCAAAACGCGTCCTTTGGAGCTCAATCCAGTTAAATCCATTTTTTTTATAGTAGGAACATGTAAAAGACACGCTGATTTGATGTGCATGTGTTTGGACTTTGGAGAGGTACGACAGACACTATGAATTACCGACGCCCGAGCTCCCATCAGCTCTCCTGGGACCTCTGAAGATTTCATAAGACAACTGATCAAATCTGCTTTCAATGTGAATTCACATCAGGGTCAGAAAATAACCAGGGCTCAAGGCAACATGTTACAAAGTGACAAAATGCCGTTAACTTTTTTAATTCTATTTTTCATTATATTGAATTCTGTGCTTATTTAGTAATGTACCACTGCTTATGTAGAGTAGATGCAGTAAATATCTGATATATGTATTTACTCAGAGGCACATTATGATGAATCATGTAACTATTATGATACTATTAATATTGTAAAAAAATTAAAATAAAATAAAAACTCTACACTAAAAACCAAAATCTAGCTGGACAGAATGTAGAAAGCTGTATAATTGAGCTGCGTTATTTACAGCTACTTTTGTACCGGGAACTGTTTTGATTGAGAATTTATTTCATTTAACTGATTCTCTTGAAGTATTTTTTTTTACATACACTGCTGTTCAAAAGGTTGGGGTCAGTATGATATTTTATTTTTTTGGGAAGAAATTAACAACTGTATTGATCAATTAAATTGACAGAAAGGACTTTAACATAAAAATAATTTCAAATCAATTTTCAAATAAATAAATAAATAACAAAATAAAACAAACAAAAA
>NW_015636840.1:52023-56834 GCF_001515625.1 Sinocyclocheilus rhinocerous
GGCAGTGTATATATATATATATATATATATATATATAATGTTTCATTATGTTTGTGAAGATTCTCAGTTATCCAGGTCATTGTAGAATATTAGTAGATTATGGTCAAATGGACATGCATGGACAAATATATACAAAATATAAACAAATGGAGTATATTTTGTTTTTGTCTCACAACATGCCAGAGAACTTACAGTTTGTGGTCCATGGTGTATGTTTTTTTTGTTTATTGCATTATAAATTTTTTATCTCTCTCTCTCTCTAGACTTAGTTTGTCTCTAAATATCTCTCCAACAAGTGAAACAGTGAAAAAAAACCTATTTTTTTTTTCAGACACTGAAAACATTTTAATTAAAGATTAGTTTACTGACTGGAACAGTTACTGTAGAGACAGATGAATGTGATGGGGTGAACAGCGCAGGGGTTTGATTTAATTGTGACCGGCATGCTTTAGCTTGTTCGGTGACAGCACTGGTGCTTGAACCTCCCCTGCTGTTTAGCTCTATAATAGACCTGATACTGTATCTTTACTTTCCTTTGGGATCTTGCTGTTTGTGGATGTGCTTGTCACTACATGCCCTTCAATCAGCACAGCGACACACACCTGAATCCTCTTCCCAAGTGAAAGGGAGAAATACACACAAGCACACTGAGTTCACAAACAAGAGCCTGTCACGTTACACAATATCTGCTCTTAACGCTTCAATGTGAATTAACACATAATGATCAATTTGGCAAATGCTCACTTACCTCAGAGCATGTTAGGGCATCATAATTAATTTTCTAATAGAGCTGAGAAATTGGCAAAACAACAATACATTACACTTATTACATTACTTCCTTCTTTGAGATTGCACTAAAGGCATGAGTAGACGAATGAATATTTAAAGACATTTATTTGTTGTATGAAATGCTAATATATAAAGCCACAGATAAAAACTGATGCTGTGGGATTGTTTTTCAGCCAACTGTAATAAAAATGTGTGCAAAAACAGCTGAATAATGAATGTAAAATGTCTTTGGATTAAAAAATATAATAGTATATTGTGGGCTGCAATAATAACTTTTGCCTTATTTTCTAACGATAAACACCTAATTTGCCACACATAGACAGAACTTTACCAGATTTTCCAGTCCTGGAATAATTCCACGAATCCCAGGTCATTTCTGACAGTTTTGTTATTGTTATCTAAAACTATTAAATATCGTGTTCATTAATTGAAACAAAGGTAAAATAAAAAAATATTACATAAAAATTTTAACATGAAAAGAATTGACAGCTAACTGAAATAAAAGTGTAAGTTGAAGTACTAAAATTACTAAAAGTAAAATAATGCTAAATGGAAACAAAAGACAAAATAATACAATAGAACATGTAAATTAACACTATCACTAAACGGGGGTGGGGGGGTAATTAATATTACACTTTTTCCCCTTATGAAATATTTCAGATGGCTATGCAAGGATTTATCAGAATGTTACGGTTGTCTCTTACACAGCAGTGTCAATAAATCTCTTCACATGCACGCATATACCAGCTGTGCACACAATTTATATTTATATTTTATAGTATTAGATATTTTACATTTTTTATGAACTACACCAGAAGTGTGAACCAAATGCAAACGATATAAGATCAATCAAAGATCTTGTGATGAGAGAAATCTGAACACAGAGTTCTTTATTAAAGCTCAGTTTGCATTATACAAATATCAGTTTCTAACTGCATGCGGTGGCTTGGTCTGAGGCACAATACTAAGGTAAAACAGCATTGCTCAGGTTTAGACAAAAAAAAAAGAAGGGGGAGGGGAGAATCAACATAAAATTGCATAAATTAAACTGAATATCATGTAACATTGCAGTTTACCCACTAGGAATTTAAACTTGTTAGCTGTATTTCTATTAGACAAGTAAAATATACACACGGTAAAGGTGACACTGACAAAAAGACATTAAGAACAAGATTTGCGATTAAGGAAATTCATCTTGCATTGAGTTTTTTGCCATTGTGACAACAGAACGTTTTGAAATGAAATATTTAAAGACAATAAATACCGAGCATGTTATTCATATCACAATTCTCTACATCATAAATTAGACAAAGGGCTAGAGACACAGATCTCCATTTGAGCCCAATCAAAGCCCCCTCTCTCTAGACATAAGAACACGCTTCTGTTAAAGGAGTGGAATATTAATAATGAGGCCACACACACACAGGAGGACTCAAATATTGACAGTAACTCGTGGTCCAAATTCAGTTAAGCACAATTTAGCTCAAAAGAACTTGGCGTTCTTTGCGGGATGATGCCCCTCATCTGGTGTCCTGTCAATAACCTATTCTTCCTCCTCCTGTAAATCTCCTTTCATTTGCCTTTGAAAACCCTATTGCTCTACCTAGCACACACACAAAAAAAGAAGAAAAAAAAGGCCTTTATTGGTGAAAATAAGTACACTGTTGATCTTACATGTTTATAAGACCAGCCTAGGCAAACTCAACCACGGTGATGTAAAATGCAGACATCAGTAATAACACATTTTCTCACTTATCACTATTCAAATCTCAAAAATCCTTTGCCTGAAAAGACAGAAGAAAATAATGCAGCATAAAATAAAGTCACATCCCTGAAAAACAAAGTAACTGGGAAAAAAAAAAAAAAAAAGTAAAAACAGGCACAAATTTCAGGAGGTCTCCAGATTTAGGAGTCTCCTTCACAGCAAAACCTCTGTGATAAACCAACCCGTCCACAGCGTAAGAGCGTCATTCAGCAAACTGTCTGATCTCATCCATCTTTGGCAAATAAACATCGATTGGTCATGTTTAAGGAGCTACTACTGCAAGTCTTTACCTGCCACTTCCATAGAAGGGGTTCAGGTAAGAAATCCAAACCAAAATCAACACTGCACAAACTGAGTTAATGAAAAAACGTTTATCTTAAAGGCAGAACGCAGCAACACTTGGAACTTAATGAGTGGATTTGCTTAAAAAACGGCTTTCTTCGTGTCATGCTGCACATGGACAGTCAACTGCCCTAAAATGATCTTAGATCTTCAGTGGCTACGACAGAAAGCATGGAGGAGTGACCCGTCACAATGCATTAAACACAGAGAGCAGATTAAAAAAAAAACCTAATCAATGTATCATCATTATTATCATCAGTGATGAGGATAATGACAACAACAATTATAATACCAATATTACAACCGACCCCAGATAATGAGGCGGAACTGAAGTGGCGTTGTCAGTTTAACGCCAATCACAGTACAACCTGCCATTGTAGGGAATGTTCCGGTCTCAGTGGGACAATGACAGGGCGGCGTGACTAAAGGGGGTGGTGGGAGTGGAGAAAAAGGATTTGGGGGGGAATGTAGCAGTACTGGGAAAAGGGGAGGTAGAAGAGGAGTCGACAAGGATAAATCAGAAGGTACAATAGTCCACTGTTCTACTCCCACTCGGTGGTTCCCGGTGGCTTGGACGTCAGGTCATACATCACTCTGGAGATGCCTGGGATTTTCTTGATCTCGTTGACCATCTTGAGAACCACCTGTGGCCAGAGGAGCACGAGTTAGTGTGTGTGGAAATGATGTAGGGTTTATGTGTGGACGGAGGATCTGCTCTCTCACCTCTTCAGGGATTTGGTTGTCTGGAGTAGCGGCGATGCCGGTCATGAAGTCACTGGTGATGAAGGTTCTGATGACGACGGACCGTCTGCAGGACGGCTGCTTCTGCAGTGGGTCACGATCAAAGTGCAGTGGGGTGAGGATGACTGGCATCTGGCTGATCTTATTTGAGTAGCCTGGATATCAAGCAAAAATTGATACAAATATATTTTAATATATGATATTGACAACTTATCCATTTATTTTTATTTCAATAGTCCTTGTTAATAAAGATAACAGTCTCGGGGGTGTCACAATATAACAGTATTGAAGATATTTATACTGTACATATTTTTAAAAAATTAAATACTGATATAATGTTAGTGCCCCCATTATGCCATTTCTAAGGTTCCTAATATTGTTTTGGGAGACTCCTACAAAAGTTTTACATGCATGCAAGGTCAAAATAGGCATTTAATATCACCTCATTTTCCAACGATTCTCAAATGAATCGTTCAAAGCATTTCTAAGATTCAGTCTCTCTAAACCCCTCCTTTCCGTGAGTCTACTCTGCTCTGATTGGTCAGATGGCCCAGTCTGTTGTGATTGGTGACAATATAGTACTGTCGCCCACATCCAAAAAACGTTTGTGTGGGAGGTTTTTGAATTCAGTAAAAAAGAAGAATATTAAGCAGAATAAATAAGATTATATTTTATATATTTTTTGAAGAATATGGGTAACCAAACAGTTGCTGGTCCCCACTGATCTCCAAAGATTGAAAAAAAAATACCCATATTCCTTAAAATATTTTCTTTGGTTTTCAGCAGGGGAAAAAAAAAAAAAAACACATACAGGTTTGGAACAACTTGAGAGTGAGTAAATGATGACAGAATTTTGGGGTATTTTGGATCACATATTTATAAAATGTTATATCTAGGTTCAAATGTAATAGTATATAAACTGAAAAAGTTATGTACATTGTGTTTTACATTTTGAGGTAAAGATGATGAAGATCAAGTCAGGCATCCCAGGTGTCTGAGACATTAACCTTTTGACTTTATGCACTTACTGACCATTGGGAAGGGTCCCAAGTTAAAGGTGAATGCTAAGCTCAAGGCACAGCTGTGCCTTTGTCTCTGTGATAATGTGAAGGTATGGGCGATACTGTCAGGCTGATTGGATTAGCACCTATGCATTTGAATGACACTGTTATGC
>NW_015636840.1:57310-58923 GCF_001515625.1 Sinocyclocheilus rhinocerous
TGTTCAGGCAGGGAAGATTTAACATTACGTGTTAATATTTTTTACCCTCTGTTTCGGCAGAGAAGAATTGGTTACCCTCTGTTTTGGCAGGGAAGTTTAGCGTAAAGTGCTAATAATTTGTGTTATCCTCTGCTTTGCCAAGGAAGGTTAACAATAGTTGATGTGTTAACAAGCGTACCCTCTGTTGATCAGAGAAGTTTTAGTGTTTTGATTGTGTGGTAACAAAGAAACTCACAAAATGTTTAGAAAGAATGCTAGACTGATCCCCACAACTGAAAAAGGTGGTCTCGCGACTCCTTTGTGGTCAGATAGCGAATTCAAATCACTGTTAGGAGTGCAAATGAACCTAATAGTCACTGAGAAAGTTAGACAAGAACTAACTCAGAAATATGAGATCCATCCTGACAAGACTTGGTCTGTAGATGAGTGTAAAAAGGTACTAGGAGCATGTATTCGCAAGAACAATGTGAAAGGCATTATCTGCTGCCACAGAGAATTTGGTTTAGCGCTAGCTACACAACAGTCTCAGCGCAACTCGGAGCTAGAGGAACAGAACAAAGAGCTCCGTGCTAGAGTATCCTCTTTGACTAAGAAATTGAACCGCAACAAAGCTGCAGCAAAAACTGATGTGGAAGAAGTTAGTCAGCCTGATAACAATTATCCTGACTTACAAGCTTTCTTTGAAACAGATGTAGCCATCCAATCAGTAACTGATGTGCCTGTAGATTCAGTGAAGGTATGTGGCGCTAGGAGAAAGACTCAGGGAATTGAGGGAATTGAAAGTTTTTCCTCCCAACCTTCTGTTGTCCAAGGAAAAAACGTTTGCCAAAGCCCTGGGACCTAAAGATATAGAGAGACTATCCCAGAGCTTACCCTCAGCACGCACAAATGTTTCTGAATTTAGAAGAGCATTGATCAGCAAAATGCGTCTCTACGACATGTCGTTAGCAGAAGTCACACAGCTGATGTCACAAATTCTAACTGAATCTGAATTCAACAGTTTTGAGTCTGCTGTTACTTCTGAACTACAACATGCCAGTAAAGGCGATTTGAGAGAAGGTGTTTTGAAAATTCTAAAGAATATCATGGGACCCAAAATAGACTGGTCCAGAATCACTAACTGTGTGCAAAGGAAAGAAGAAACTGTGAGTGAATACACTGAAAGGTTTTGCCAGTCAGCTGCAGCATACAGTGGAATAGCTGACACTCCAGAGAAGGTACTGGATCATAAAGGACCACTAGTTCGAGCATGGTTTGATGGCCTTTTATCAGAGTACAGATCTGCTTTGCCGTTCTTAGATCTAACATGGTCCACTGGAAGTTTGCAAAAAGTTTCCTACAGTACCTTGAAGCAGGGCAACCCAACCCTAATTAACTACAAATGAAAAAAAATTTTCAGAGCAATATTGATAGTTACTGATTAAAGTTTTTATGTTGTTGTCATTAAATTATCAGAGCAATTATAATTCAATTGCATACTGTTGGAGCAGGTGTTAACTGTTAGGGCTGTGAGTGCTTAATTTCCCCTGTAATCCATCACAATGACAACAATGACAAAATTAAAGGTAGCATACAAGAGAAAGAGATTGACTTTTTGCTTGATACAGGTGCAG
>NW_015636840.1:59551-68088 GCF_001515625.1 Sinocyclocheilus rhinocerous
TGTTCAGGCAGGGAAGATTTAACATTACGTGTTAATATTTTTTACCCTCTGTTTCGGCAGAGAAGAATTGGTTACCCTCTGTTTTGGCAGGGAAGTTTAGCGTAAAGTGCTAATAATTTGTGTTATCCTCTGCTTTGCCAAGGAAGGTTAACAATAGTTGATGTGTTAACAAGCGTACCCTCTGTTGATCAGAGAAGTTTTAGTGTTTTGATTGTGTGGTAACAAAGAAACTCACAAAATGTTTAGAAAGAATGCTAGACTGATCCCCACAACTGAAAAAGGTGGTCTCGCGACTCCTTTGTGGTCAGATAACGAATTCAAATCACTGTTAGGAGTGCAAATGAACCTAATAGTCACTGAGAAAGTTAGACAAGAACTAACTCAGAAATATGAGATCCATCCTGACAAGACTTGGTCTGTAGATGAGTGTAAAAAGGTACTAGGAGCATGTATTCGCAAGAACAATGTGAAAGGCATTATCTACTGGCACAGAGAATTTGGTTTAGCGCTAGCTACACAACAGTCTCAGCGTTACTCGGAGCTAGAGGAACAGAACAAAGAGCTCCGTGCTAGAGTATCCTCTTTGACTAAGAAATTGAACCGCAACAAAGCTGGAGCAAAATCTGATGTGGAAGAAGTTAGTCAGCCTGATAACAATTATCCTGACTTACAAGCTTTCTTTGAAACAGATGTAGCCATCCAATCAGTAACTGATGTGCCTGTAGATTCAGTGAAGGTATGTGGCGCTAGGAGAAGATCTCAGGGAATTGAGGGAATTGAAAGTGTTCCTCCCAACTCTTCTGTTGTCCAAGTACAAACTGTTGCCAAAGCGCTAGGACCTAAAGATATAGAGAGACTATCCCAGAGCTTACCCTCAGCACGCACAAATTTTTCTGAATTTAGAAGAGCATTGATCAGCAAAATGCGTCTCTACGACATGTCGTTAGCAGAAGTCACATAGCTGATGTCACAAATTCTAACTGAATCTGAATTCAACAGTTTTGAGTCTGCTGTTACTTCTGAACTACAACATGCCAGTAAAGGCGATTTGAGAGAAGGTGTTTTGAAAATTCTAAAGAATATCATGGGACCCAAAATAGACTGGTCCAGAATCACTAACTGTGTGCAAAGGAAAGAAGAAACTGTGAGTGAATACACTGAAAGGTTTTGTCAGTCAGCTGTAACTTACAGTGGAATAGTTGATGATCCTGAAAGTGTGCTAGATGACAAGGGACCCCTAGTCCGCATCTGGTCAGATGGCCTTGTAGCCGAGTACAGAAAAGCCTTGCCATTCCTAGATCTAACTTGGTCTAACAGAACTCTCAGAAGTAACCTAGACAGGTTAGCTACTTGGGAAAGAGACTCTGATGTTAAAGCCAGAGTAAAGATTGCAGCAGTATCCTTTCAGGTCAACACAGAAATGTAAAAATCCTAAGAAGGAGGGCAGTTGTCATTACTGTGGTAAACCTGGACACTGGATGAAAGAGTGTAGGAAAAGCAAGAAGACATTAGGAGAAATTAACAGCTTTACTCAGCTCCTACTCAGTCTACTTACTACTCTGAAGCAGCCCCTCCCCACTTCACCGAACTCCCATAGAGAATGCAGAATTGGAGTTGTTTGTTGATGTTTCAGCTCAAGTCATTGAAGGTAACAGGTCATTGAAGGTAACTTCAAAGGTAACATTGAAGGTTATGCAGTCACTTCCACCAATGAAGTGGTAGCTTCAGGTCGTCTTCCAGATCATTTCGCAGCTCAAGCTGCAGAACTAGTAGCCTTAACTAGAGCATGCACGCTAGCTTCAGGATCGGTTGCAAATATCTACACTGATTCCAGGTATGCTTTTGGGGTAATTCATGATTTTGGTGTCATTTGGCAAAGTAGACAGTTTCTAACTTCTGCTGGATCCCCCATTAAGCATGCTGGATTAGTGAAAGATCTAATGTTTGCCATGAAACTTCCAAAGAAATTAGCAGTGATCAAAGTGAAAGCACATCTCACAACTAATACTACTGAAGCTAAAGGTAATGCTCTTGCTGATGTAGTTGCTAAACAAGCCTGTTCCTATGCAACTGTACAAGTGTGTTCAGGTAGTACAGCACAGAAGACAATTCTGCCTCCTGAATCAATTATTGATCTGTACAAAGACGTTCCTCTATATGAAGCATGGACATGGTTAGACAAAGGAGCCACAGTGGATTCATCTCGCTGCTGGACCAAAGAGGGGAAGTATGTCGCTCCCGAATCACTGCTGCCATATTTGGCTCAACAAATACACAATTTGGGTCACAGTGGTCCAGCAACAATGAATCACAGGTTCTCAAATCAATGGTGGAATCCAAAATTCAGAAATGTAGCCACCGAAACGGTCAAGAGATGCATTATATGTCAGAAAAATAATGATGTGCCAGCAGTAACTACAGCAGCAACACATACCCCAGCTCCACCAGGACCATTTCGTCACCTGCAAGTTGATTACATATCGTTGCCTCCTTGTAAGGGAAAAACTGATGTTTTGGTAGTAATAGACAAGTTCTCGAGATGGATAGAAGCTTATCCAACAGGGCGTGCTACAGCTGCACATACTGCTAAATGTCTTGTCACTGATTTCATTCCCAGATGGGGATTACCAGATTGCATTGACTCAGACCAAGGTACACACTTCACAGGACAGGTAGTCAAGGAAGTGTCTAAAATGTTGAAGATTAAGTGGAATCTTCACTGCCCATACAGGCCACAAGCATCAGGACAGGTTGATCGAGCAAACAGAACAATCAAAACCGGGCTAAGCAAAATGCATCAGGAAGGAGTACCATGGGTCGAAACGCTGCCAGCAGTACTGTGTAGTATGAGATCGTCACCTAACAGATCAGTAGGACTGAGCCCTCATGAGATCATTACTGGACGCCCAATGCAGATGCCAGGTGTGATTGATCTTAGAAATGCTGATGTACACATTGCCTCAGATGCCCTGATCACTTACTGTGAAAACCTCACAAAGGCAGTACAAAGTGCCAGAGAGAGAGTTGAATCGTGTTGGCAGACTCCACCAGAAGGGGGACACACAATCATCCCAGGTCAGTGGGTCATGATAAAGTCATTCAGAAACAAACCGTTAGAGCCTAAGTGGCACGGACCACATCAAGTGATGTTGATTACAGCAGCTGCAGTGTTGTGTCAGGGAAGGAAAACCTGGACTCATGTTTCACATTGTAAAGTTGTTCCTCCACCTACAGGGATAGGATAGGACACACGGACCAGTGAGGAGCCCAGGAAAGAACCGAATGCAACAGGCGTCGGGGGCCAATCCTGGGTGAAGAATCCCTCATAGGCCTTCCCCATCCACTAGTCCATCCTTACCTCACTGTTCTTTAGGTGTCGCAGGAATTAAGAAATAGGGAAAGAAGGAACAACAATAGCAGACTCAGATCGAACAAAGGATACAACCCTAGTGTTTGCAGTCTTTTACAACAAATACTGCTCTGTCACCTTTTGTTTTCTTTCTTACTCTGTGCAGATACCACTTGATGGCTGACCTCCTCACCTGCGTATGAAGACACAACCTCTAAAAGACAACTAGAACCACTGCCGAGCCAACTGTCACAGAAGAAAAAAAATTATTAAATAAAAAGGAAATAGCAATTCTGCTGTTGTTTTTCCTACTGGTGTACTATCCTGCTTCGACGAGGAAAAAGTTTCCTACAGGTAACTATCCCTTTAATGAGCTTTCACACCAAGGATGATAACTATAGCAATAACTTAACTATGAAGTTTTAATAATCCTTCAAATTCTTTGAGAATAGACGAGTCCACACCACAAATGTAATAACACAGAAAAACAATATTGTTGGAATCACTTTCTGAAAGTTTTTTTTTCCCAGCTGAAGGAGGATAAAAACATTGACAGCTGATTAGAATCCATGCAACTTTAAAGAGCTTGAGCATTCAATACCTTTTAGAATAAACAGACTGCTATCATCCATTAGTTTAGACGCTAATATTGTTGTCATTCTTGGTGTGAACGGCCTTCTAACACCCCAGTCTGCAGTAACTTATTGTATTCTTTTGTACAATTATGGTTATAAACTCTCTCTGCCTAATTACTCACATTTTAAGTGAGATTAATTTGCCAAAAAAGAAAACAGAAAATCAAGGTAATGATGAATTTGATAGATAGCATTATTTATTTATTTGTAGATAGCCCTAATCTATATGTACTGTAGGTTCTGTTAGACCAGTGATTCTCAACCGGTGGGCCGCGGCGCTCTAGTGGGCCTTCGAGCGCCATCTGGTGGGCCGTGTAGGCAGTGGTAGACTACCCCCAAATTAATTTTTATTTATTTTTTTAATTGACAAATCTTATTTTCTAATTATCTAATTGTTCTTATGAATTTATATCATCAAAAACACTCAAGTCAAGTTGCATTATCTAAAAGCTAATTTATGTTTAAATATTGCAACACCAATCACGTCACGTCAGATTGAACGTTAGTTCAATCAGATGCAGTAACTATGTTACTGTAATATGGATCGTTTTCTGAAAAAGCTTTGAAGTGTGTGGTGAGAAAAGTTTTACAAGGGCAGGTACTGAGACCAAGCCGAAGGCGCAGTGTGTTGAATGTGGAGAAATTTTGTCAAATGAGGCGCTAAAACCATCAAAGCTGCAGACATTTGAACTCAAAACACCCGGGCTGTGTTGAGAAGTCAAAAGAATATTTTCTAAGGAAAAAAGATGGGCTTCAGGCTCAACAAAAAGTCATAACATCGTTATCAACTCAATCAAAAGTCACCTTGAAAGCTAGCTATATGGTTGCCGCTCATGTTGCTCGTAGTAAGAAAGCCTTTACTATCGCTAAGGAACTTATTTTGCCAAGTGCTGTGGATAGGTGTCGAGAGTTACTGGGTGACGCAGCTGCCACCAAAATTCAGTCAATACCACTTTCCGATGACACCGTGGCTAGACGAAATGTTGACATGAGCGATGACATTGAATGCCAACTCGTGGAACGAATAAAGGCAAGCCCTTATTTTGCCATACAACTGGACGAGTCGACGGACATAAGCAAAGTCACGTTACTGTTAGTTTTTGTCCGATACTGCACGGACAGTAATCTTTGTGAAGATCTGCTATTTTGCAAAGAACTTCCAACGAGAACAGCGGCAGATAATGTCATGCACTGCCTTGATGAGTACTTCACTGAAAAAGGTCTTGACTGGAAATACTGCTCAGGAATTTGCACAGACGACGCGGCTGCTATGACGGGAAAACATCACGGTGTTGTTAAATAAATCCAAGAGCAAGCGCCGGAAGCAAAGTGGAAAATCTTGCAACAAAGCAGATGTCACCAGAACTGCATGAGGTCATGAACATTTGCTGTGAAAACTGTTAACTATATTAAGAAAAATGCACTCAACTCAAGGTGTTTTGCAGCTATGTGTGAACGACTTGATGCTGATCATTTGCAGCTCTTGTACCACAGTAAAATACGGTGGCTTTCAAGAGGATGTGTGCTTAATCGTCTTTTTGAACTGAGAAAAGAAGTGCACACATTTCTGGAAGAGCAACGCTCCCCTCTTGCGGAGCATTACAATGATGATCAATTTTGTGCAAAACTGGCCTACTTATCTGATATATTTGATCAGTTAAATCAGCTGAATGTATCAATGCAAGGCAGAAACAGCACAGTGTTTTTGGTTTCAGACAAAATTGAGGGATTCAAGAAAAAACTCATTCTTTGGAATAGAAGAGTCAAGGAGGGACGATTTGACATGTTTCCACATCTGAGTGAAACATTGGAAGCCTCTTCTCATGTGAACATATCAAGTGTCATAACCCAGCACTTGTCTCAGCTGTCTCAAAAGTTTGCTGACTACTTCCCAGAGGACCCTCGACATGGAAACCTTTGGATTTTGGACCCATTCTCTGTGAATCCTGCTTCAGAAGACATGGCTCTGTCCACTGTGTTGGAAAATGAACTAATGGAACTATCAGCTGACAGTAGCCTAAAACTTCAACTCACACAAGTTGACCTTGCTTCATTTTGGTTACTGGCTGCAAGTGAATATCCCTCTCTGTCAAAGCGAGCAAACACATTTATATTGCCTTTCACCACCACATACTTATGTGAGTCAGGGTTCTCCACTGTGACTATCACAAAATCAAAAGCAAGGAGCAAACTGAAAGCTACTTTGGATGCTACTCTCCGTGTCAGTCTCTCACCAAGACTTGATCTTATTATCTCCAAGAAGCAAGCCCAAGTGTCTCACTGAGGGTATGCAGAATATGCATTTTGTAGCAAGGTTTGTCTCAGTATATATGGTTTTTCTCATGTGAACTACTCCAAAACCCGTTCATGTAAATATGTTAATGTGTTGGGATTTATTAACCAAAATTCAGTCAATACCACTTTCCGATGACACCGTGGCTAGACGAATTGTTGACATGAGCGATGACATTGAATGCCAACTCGTGGAACGAATAAAGGCAAGCCCTTATTTTGCCATACAGCTGGACGAGTCGACGGACATAAGCAACGCCGCGTTACTGTTAGTTTTTGTCCGATACTGCATGGACAGTAATCTTTGTGAAGATCTGCTATTTTGCAAAGAACTTCCAACGAGAACAGGGGCAGATAATGTCATGCACTGCCTTGATGAGTACTTCACTGAAAAAGGTCTTGATTGGAAATACTGCTCAGGTATTTGCACAGACGGCGCGGCTGCTATGACGGGAAAACATCGCGGTGTCGTTAAACAAATCCAAGAGCGAGCGCCAGCAGCAAAGTGGACGCACTGTTTCTTGCACAGGGAAAGTCTTGCAACAAAGCAGATGTCACCAGAACTGCATGAGGTCATGAACATTGCTGTGAAAACTGTTAACTATATTAAGAAAAATGCACTCAACTCAAGGTGTTTTGCAGCTCTGTGTGAACGACTTGATGCTGATCATTTGCAGCTCTTGTACCACAGTGAAATACGGTGGCTTTCAAGAGGATGTGTGCTTAATCGTCTTTTTGAACTGAGAAAAGAAGTGCACACATTTCTGGAAGAGCAACGCTCCCCTCTTGCTGAGCATTACACTGATGATCAATTTTGTGCAAAACTAACTGATATATTTGATCAGTTAAATCAGCTGAATGTATCAATGCAAGGCAGAAACAGCACAGTGTTTTTGGTTTCAGACAAAATTGAGGGATTCAAGAAAAAACTCATTCTTTAGAATAGAAGAGTCAAGGAGGGACGATTTGACATGTTTCCACATCTGAGTGAAACTTTGGAAGCCTCTTCTCATGTGAACATATTAAGTGTCATAACCCTGCACTTGTCTCAGTTGTCTCAAAAGTTTGCTGAATACTTCCCAGAGGACCCTCAACATGGAAACCTTTGGATTTTGGACCCATTCTCTGTGGATCCTGCTTCAGAAGGCATGGCTCTGTCCACTGTGTTGGAAAATGAACTAATGGAACTATCAGCTGACAGTAGCCTAATAATTCAACTCACACAAGTTGACCTTGCTTTCTTTTTGGTTACTGGCTGCAAGTGAATATCCCTCTCTGTCAAAGCGGCAATCCAATTTCTATTGCATTTCACCACCACATACTTATGTGAGTCAGGGTTCTCCACTGTGACTATCACAAAATCAAAAGTAAGGAGCAAGCTGAAAGCTACTTTGGATGCTACTCTCCATGTCAGTCTCTCACCCATTTAACCAAGACTTGATCTTATTATCTCCAAGAAGCAAGCCCAAGTGTCTCACTGAGGGTATGCAGAATATGCATTTTGTAGCAAGGCTTCTCAGTATATATGGTTTTTCTCATGTTAACTACTCCAAAACCCGTTCATGTAAATATGTTAATGTGTTGGGATTTATTAATGGTCCTAGAGTGGTTGTTGACGTGACACACCTGTTAGACTTCCTCATTTTTGGATGTGTGGGAAGGGGTATAAGTAACGTGATCAGTTTTTCTCCAGTTGAATTGTAAAAAAAATAATATAATACATGTAACATTTACGTAATGCTTCAAGTTTGTTTAATATGTAAGATTGTTTTAAACAGTCATGTTCATATCGCTAATAGGGATGCACCGAAATGAAAATTCTTGGCCGAAAGCGAACAAAATGAAACACTGGGCCAAAGGCCGAATACAGTTTTTCAAGTTTTTTTCCCCATGTATTTTGACAATTTTTTTCAACATTGCATAAATTAAATAGCCAAAATGTGCTTTTTACTGTTTTGTCTTGTTTTTCAAAGAAAAAAATCAATTACAAAACAACAATTTAAAAATATTTAACACTAAACATTTTTTACATTCTAGCAGACATTATACCAACAAAGCACAATTTAACTTAAAATTAATAAGTTACTAAAATAATATTTTTTGGCAATCAGAGCCCCTTCTTGAATCAGGCATGTATTTTTTATTGTAAAATTAAAAGCAGCCTTGCTGAGCAGAAGAGACTTCTTTTAAAACATTAGAAAATATTACAGATCCCAATTTGAACACTATCTGTGAATGTTATAATAAATGTATTAATAGAG
>NW_015636840.1:68098-90329 GCF_001515625.1 Sinocyclocheilus rhinocerous
TCACCCCTTCCTCTTCTCATCGAAGACATGCGATGCAGTACTAAACAGTCTCTCGCTGTCGGTGCTTGTAATGATTTTTGCGTCTTTCTCGGACAGTTTAAATGCTTCCACACTGCTGACATGTTTTTTGCATTATAAAGAGTGCGCACTCACTTTACACTGGTTGCTATTTGATAGCGTCACATTGTTCGGTACAATTTATTCGGTCTTTTCACTTATTCGGCCGAACACCGAAATACTTTTTTTTTTTGCTATTTTCGACTGAATAATTCCGGTTGCCGAACATTCGGTGCATCTTACAGTATGTAAAATGGGGTGAATGAAATTTGTTGAACATTTCTGCTAATGAATAGAGAGAATGTTCCCCTCTCGTGTGTCTGACCTGTTGTTACAGGTATGTTAGCCTGGATGTGGGGATGCATTATTAATTAATTTGTTAAAAGAGTGTTCCCCTTGTGTCTGACCCAATAATGTGTTTTTTTTTACTTTAAACCGCATAAACACATTTCATTACACCAAATACACAAAATAATGTTCTTTTTAGCAGCATCATATGACCCCTTTAAATAATTTGTTAAAAGAGTGTTCCCCTTGTGTGTCTGACCCAGTCACTGGTCTGACCTGCCCTGTTATTGTTACAGGAATAAATGGTTAATGAGTAAACCTGCCAAGTCTTTTTTATACAAGGAGTTTTCATCTATATAGCTGACTTGACCTAGTCTGCTACAGTGGCATAACAGATTAACAGCAGAGTATATAATTGTACTTTCTGAATTTTCTGTTATTCTGTGTTCATACTATCATATTTGGAAAGGTGGTCCTCGGAATGTTTTTAAACAGTCATTGGTGGGCCATGAGTTGCAAAAGGTTGAGAACCCCTGTGGTTAGACAAAACATTCAAACAGTTAAAACTGTATAAACAACAGAAATTAAAGTCTTACAACAGTAACGTTTGCTAACATTTGACTAATGTTGTCCAACCAAGCAGATTTTCCTCTCAGAGACGTATGTGTGGTGAAAGTGTTTACACAGCTCTCGCAGTAGCCATAGCTGTGGTGGTAGTGTTTACACACATAAAGGTTAAGACAATAATGAAGCAGACAGTGGAGGCAGCCAGCTCTTACCGGACTCTCTTAAAATGGAGTGTGCTACAAAGTCTGCCTGTCTTAGCGTGCTGAGTACACCAGTGGTCAGGAAGGTGGGCGTGATGTCAGTGGGCGGCTCCTTTACGTGTGATCCGAAAACGTAAACAACTCTGAAAAGGAGCAGATGAGCAAGGAATGAAAAAAAGAAAAACCTTTATTTACATTAGAGACCAAAAAAGACACATATTAAAGGACTACCTGACACCTGATATGACAATTGTTGTACACTACTGTTCAAAAGTTTGGGGTCGGTAAGATTTTAAAATTTTTTGAAAGTCTTTTTTTTTTTTTTTTACCAAAAATATATTTTAAAGGAGACATCGGATGCCCATTTTCCACAAGTTGGTATGATTCTTTAGGGTCTTCACGAACTGTCTACAACATACTTTGGTTAAAATTCCTCAGTGGTCGTGTAAAACAACACCCTTTTATCCTTGTCAAAAACAGCTCTATACACAGCGACTCGTTTCGGTGCATTATGAATAAAAGGGAACTGACTCTCTTCAAAAATCAAAGTTTTGTTTATATTTTTCATGTTATCTCCGTGTAATGCCTAATAAAACAGTGTTTATAAGCGCAGCGCTGCTTTGTTTCCACCCACTGTCAGAGAGTGAATGTGCATTTTCATTCATCCTGCTGGTTTTGTTGCCGTCAATGTTGTAAATTTCAACCGTTTGGTGGAAAATAAGATCAATTCGGATAATATAGATATCTAGGATTATTTGACTGTTAGATTCATAGTTTATGTATTTCAAATGGATTCCACATACAGACACTGTTTTTGACTGTGTTCTGAGGGTTTCTTTTAGACTAGTCGGTTACGAAATTTCTGTTTAAACAGCAGTGAAATTAGTCATAGCACAAATCCCTAGTAAGTCCTCTTTGCCACAGCTCTCAAATCTCATTTGCAATGGCATTTAGCATCAATCAATGACATCGAACCTGATGTGCCACGTCTAAACAAATAATTTTTAATTAAACAAGCACAAGACGTTTGAGAGGGTCTGTCTAACGGGGACTATTATCAGTGAATTATCCCATAGTTCCTCACATGGTTGGTGGGAAGAGGGCTGGAGCAAAAAGTCAACCTGATGACATTACCTGTTGATGGAGTGACAGATCCGAGGGATGAGTCTGGCCAGGAACATCAGTGAATCCCAGTGTGGGGCCTCTTTACTGCTCACCCCACAAACATAACTGTATGACCGGGAGTCACCCTGTACAGACAAATCATATGGAATCAGAGTTAGAACATATTCAACTCTCCAACTGCATCTAAAAAGATTAATTTTAAACATTTGTGCAGAATGATTACATTCTTACTTTGGAGAAGACACCAACTGTTAAACTATCAACCATTAACAGCAACAGATCTTAACCATATGCAAAAATACAGTGCACGGTATTTAAAACTTTTTGTCACCCAGCGTGTCAGCATGTCCCAGCTCAGAGTCTAGAGACCGTGGTAATTTTAGCACAGTGTGGTATAGCAGCAAGCCGTCTGTTAGAGGAACACCCAGCCATGCATCATCAACCAATGTGGTGAGACGCTGAGTGCCTCTGTCTGGACGTGTTCTATCTAATGGCTTCATCTCACAGAAGTAAACCAGCCTCTCTGGCACTATGACTGAAAACCAAACATCAAGACCTGCACACAGCAGCAGAGGAACGATCACTCTATATACAGACTGTACTGCACTGCCAGTACTGCTCTATGACATTTTCATTTTCCAAATAACATCAAATGAAACAAAGCAATAGAGAGGGAATAAGCAACACTGTGTGTGTTTCAATGGAACTGCAGGTTCGAAGGGATAACCACACAAATTTAGACACAGGAAAATGTCGTCAGACAATGATTGGTGCTACACAGCCAGACAGGTTGTTCTGTGTTCCAGACGGAAGAGTTTGTCACTTTGGAGACAGTATAAATTGCACCTCAAACAAATGAATAGTCACAGTAACCACTGTTATTTTAGTATTATTTATATACTTTTATAGTATATATTAACATTTTAAAGCTTGTTCTCAAGACACTGGGGATGCTAAATTGCAAAGGGATTTTGCAGGGGCCGAGGCCATGTTGGGATGCTTTAGAGAAGAGGAAGAGTTGTTGTAGTAGAGTGTTCTTGCCATACTACCGAAACGCTGCTACTTTCACCCCGATTGCAAGTCCTCTTTGTTGGTTAAAATTAAAAATGGTTAAAATTTATTTTCAACCCTGCTCCTGAAAATTATAATACCAATATAGCTCTCTGTGCTACACATTTTACGAAGGACAGCATCTTCAATCTACGCAAGTTCAATGCCGGTACATTAGATTTTGTTAATTAGCATACACTTATTTTTTCAAATTAAATAATTACTTTACAAAAATGCTACAACGCAATCATGTATTGTGTTGTACTAAAGCTTTAATCAGGAAAAAAACAAAGTGCATTGTCCAAACACCTAATAACTTTTTACATATGGAGAACAAGTCATTCTGAGGAAACATGCTTAGTTTCATGCATTTCTGATACTCTGGGGCCAAACAGCAAATTAAAAGCTATCAGACATTTCAGCTGACAGATGAAGAGTGTAATACTAAGGTTGTCCCACTAGAATCATAGGATAAGAAATATTTTAAGCCAAATCTTTCTCCTGTCTGTTTCCATCCCTTAGAATGACAAATAAATGCACAGAATCATTTGAAATGTACTGTATTGTCAATATAGTTTTATATAATTATTTTATAGCCTAAATGCTTACAGATTAGTGTTGGGCGATATGCTCCACAGTCATATCGTCCTATCGTCAACCTGTGAGATCGCTGATACATTATATTATCATGCTAATTCATTTAATTATTTACTTACTTTATCATAGAAATAATTAATTTAATTATTTACTCACTTTATCATAGTAAATCATTTAATTATTTACTTAGATTCATAGCCGGAGAGTGAACCATCTCCAGGGTAAGGCTAAAAGCAGCCTAATGTTAGTGTAAACTATTAACTATACGTTATCTTTTTAGCCAAGTAGCATCTGGATGTCATATCATAAAATATTTTATTTTTACTGAATTTGTATTTAACATGATAACAATTTAATAGAAACATTGTAAGTTACTAATTCAAATGCTTACATTTCCTCAGTTATTCAAACAGCAGCTACAGAAAACGAGCAAAGAACATTTACTTTATCAAAGAACATCACTGACTTCAGTCTAGCGTGAGTTTATGCACTTAAAAAAAAAACACTCCCGTTATAATTAGTGAAGTTTTCTATACTGTATGATGAATAAATCTTTTATGCTTACATCGTACGTACATCTGCACTTTGTTGTTTATGATGAGAGAATTTGTGAGGGAGCAGAATGCAGCCAGGGAGTGCGCGCACTTAATGACTAAACTCCGGTGTTTCAGCGATTACTCATCTTAACGCCTCTGATTGGCCATTGCATTCATAAACTCAACACAATCGTGTGTGATTGCTTATAATGCACAACGCTGTAAAACGCAGAAAATGAAATATGATGGAACAAATAAGCCCTAATATTAATTAGATAATAATACTAGCCTGATTTGTCTTGCTATCATCAAAGGCATCAGCCACAGGCAATATCTCAGACTATTGTCAATACATGATACTATCGTCTATCAGCACAACCCTATTATAGTTCATTAAAATCATTTAAAAATGTAGCTCCACCCACGGTACACTTCCAGGAGCTCGACTGTTTTCAGAGAGAAGCATAAAGCAGTATCTCTCTTTTATAAATCTGATAAAACTAAAGACTCTTCTGGGATATGAAGGATGCAATACTACTCTATAGGTATTCAAGATTAACATGAGGTTAGCAGAAACCGTGTGTGTTATCTCCTCTTTAATAGTTTTAGTTTAAAGGGGTCATATGATGCGATTTAAATTTTTCCTTTCTCTTTGGAGTGTTACAAGCTCTTGGTGCATAAAGAAGATCTGTAAAGTTGCAAAGACTAAAGTCTCAAATCCAAAGAGATATTCTTTATAAAAGTTAAGAGTCAGCCACGCCTACCTAAAACGGCTGGTTCTAACACGCCCCCACATGTCTACATCACGATGTGGGAAGATTGCATAACGCCGCCCAAATGTTCAAGCAAAGAAAGAAGGCGTAACTTTTATTCTAACTGTAGTATTGTTGCCGCTGCCGCCATGTCCTGAAGACGCTGTGTGCTTCGTTGTGAAAGCGAAACTACTTTGTTTGGCCTTCCAAAAGAGGACAATATCCGCTTCGTCATGCCTGGAGCTGATCCGTGCTAGTCGCTGAGGAAATACATCAACTTCGCGCTGTGGATCGCCGGATCGGCTTTCACCGTGGACGAAGCGGAGTCCAGCCCGGAGTCGTCGCATGTCCTTCCGGACGCTCCTTCGTCGAAATCGCCGGCCGCGCCGTTCTCAAGCCCGCCGCCTCTGCTCACTCTAGGCCGTTGTGTGTGATGCTGTGTTTCGTTGTGAAAGCGAAACTACTTTGTTTGGCCTTCCAAAAATGGACACGACTAGAAATCAGTGGTTAAGTTGTATTTACAACACTGTTCCAGAACACTTCAACCCAAATATTCAGATGTGTGCAGCACATTTTATGAGGACTGTTTCCTGATCCTGGGAGAGTAGACTACAATGCCTGCTGTTCTGACTCACAGACTGTAAGTACGTTTTTTATATTTAAAGATTTTTTATATTTTTTATATTTAAAGCGAGTTTTTTGGGTAGTGTAGAGTAGGGCTTGTTGTTTGTCATTTCTCTGATCACAAATGCAGACAGGGTTTTATGTTTACGCGGGGCGATGCAATGCAACGCAACGCGTGAAAAGACAGTATAAGTCATTATAATCCATAATTATGTCCCCACTGGATGCAACGAATGCCCTGTTCATAATGGGTTTTCATGTTTTTGAATCATCGCTCTGGCCTGACAGGGCATCATCACAA
Organism: Sinocyclocheilus rhinocerous; assembly: GCF_001515625.1. Taxonomy (NCBI): domain Eukaryota; kingdom Metazoa; phylum Chordata; class Actinopteri; order Cypriniformes; family Cyprinidae; genus Sinocyclocheilus; species Sinocyclocheilus rhinocerous. Next base: position 74,196 of record NW_015636840.1, read on the forward strand.
TATGGTAAGGGACGTAACATTTCCGTCTCACGCTTGAGGTATTCGGCCAATCACAACGCACTGGATAGCTGGCCAATCACAGCATACCTCGCTTTTTTAGAACGATGAGCTTTGTAAAAATCGACGCGTTTCAGAAAGGCGGGGCATAGAGGAGAAACAATAATGTACAGTATGTGGAAAATAATGTGTTTTTTGAACCTTAAACCGCATAAACATTTCATTACACCAAATACACAAAATAATGTTCTTTTTAGCAGCATCATATGACCCCTTTAAGTTTTAGATCATAACACTGACACTAACAACAATTAAAATGGCAGCTGAGGGGAAAGAACACATACCTGGTAATTATTAGTTTTCCAAATAGGTTTCCCAAACTCTCACATTATGCCTTATAACAAATATGTTAAAAATCATGTACTCAGATAAATTAAGAATTGAGGCAAAATAGTAACCTAATAAAATAAGTTTTATTTTACACTGAAAGGGCTGCCTCATTGGGGGCCAATATGTTGAGCTCACATGACATTCCAAATACTATTCACTTTATCATAGTAACTCGGTTATTGGACACTTTTGCATGTGGAATAAATTAATTAGGGCTGACTACTGAGTGCATTTCTACAATGGCATCTGCAACTGAAAACTATGTGTCAGCATAAGACCAAGGCCATTGGAACAAACCAAAAAATTCTGAGCAAGTCATTCATATGCTCACATTATAAATGTGCCTGAATGTGACGTGAAAGTAATGGCAGATGACAATGCTTACCTGGACACCGACAGTTTTAATTGGCAGCAGAAAAGCATTCAGTGAATGAAGGCTGGTGATCTGCATGAGTTTCTCTTCCTCCTCATCTGATATGCATGACTTCACTCTCTGAAGAAGGGTGTGTGGCTGAATGGATTGACATCAAAGGATTGAGATTTTATAACATGCCATATATAACCCAGAGGGGACTCTGGAATGAATGTGTGCTTTCAAGTACCCACTTTCAACTTAATCAGCAAACTTATAGATTTTTAAGTTGAAGGTCAATTATTTAAGGTCAGTGTCAATAATTCAGCCAAGAAATAAGCAATTTTTAAACTCTCGCGCGCACACACACACACACCTTTTTGACACTGGCAGAGAAGTCTGTGATGATTTTCAGGACGTTGTTGGTCTCGGCGAAGTCTTTACAGATGTAAGGCTCATCAGCGCAGATCACTCTGATGGCAAGGCCTGGACCTACAACATACAATACACACAGTTTCAACAAAGGCCACACAAAGTCATTAATATTCACATGTGCATCATACATTCAAAACATGCACTACCGTTCAAAAGTGGTCTGTGCGGTTTTTTTTGTTTGTATTTTTAAGTTTTTAAAGAAAGTCTCATCAAGGCTGCATAAAGCGAAATTGTCAGCAGCCACATGATCCTTCAGAAATTATTCTAATATGCTCTAATATACTTGTGCTGCTATAGTATATTTATGTGGAAACTATGAATCATTTCTTTTAGGATTTTTGATGAATAGAAAGTTCAAAAGAACAGCATTATTTTAAAATAGAAATATTTTGTTTACCGTCACTTAATCAATTTAATGCATTGTTTCTGAATAAGAAGCATTAATTTCTTTAGAACTTTTGACCCGTAGTGTAAGATCATTGTACACTCAAAAAGAAACTCTTTGGCTGAACATGATTCAATCGTGGACAGTGGTTCAAAATCACATAGTTAACCATAACTCTAACAATTTATAGCAAATTTGTTGAAGGCACACACAAAATATACTACCCAACAACTCATGCCATTTATTTGAACTAATTATTAATGAAAGTAAACCGAATTACTTTTTTAATTAAGCAGAAACCGGGATTTTAATGTTTCTGATGGTCTTACCAGGGAAGGGATGTCGGGAGACGATCTCTTCAGGGAGCCCCAGCTCTCGACCTAGTGCTCTCACTTCGTCCTTATGGAAATCCTTCAGTGGTTCGATTACTTTACCCTGAAGGGCAAGGCATTCAGAAGAACCAGCAAACAACTGTTAGGATCAAACCATAATTGAGTTCCTCTAACTTGAGGAAACTCCCTATTGTGTGCCTCTATTCTGGCACACCGCAGGGGGCCCCGAATATACTACAGCCAAATGTATTAAAACCACTTTCCCTGCTTCAGTTAACCAATGTTCACAAAAGAATCTGCCAAAATGCATACATATAGAAAAATTAGAATTTTTAGTCTTTTATATAGATAAAGTAAAGAGTTATGGGACTATAATGACAGGTTAGACTTGTATTAGGACATGTTGCAAGCAGGACTCAAACCTGCATCATCCATGCTGGCACCATGACTTAACAAGTTTGGTTGATGTTAATCTTTACCTCGTCTCTGAGTTTGCGGATAAGTTCTGTGTCGTTGTGGTGTGTTTTGATAACTTCTGCCTTCCCGCTAGCCAGGTGAGACGCACTCTCAATAAGGTCTGGCCTGAGCGTGCCTTGCGCCAAGAACACATCCTCTGGCTTCAGATTCATCTCTCCGATCACTTCATTTGCAACCTAAGAAAGACAGCAAATTAGAGCCTCACTGTTCTGCTCCATATTTAAGAGACTTTAATGCATCATAATAGGTTTATTCCACAGGCTAAGTATTGTTTGATGTGTACACAAGACATTTTAGGCGAATCAATACTGAAGTCGATAGTTCCCCTCACTAACATCATTACAGGACCATGATAATAATGACATCATCAGTTACTGGTCGAAAAACAGGGTGAGGGCACAGTCAACTACAAACTAGAGCTACACACTTTTACAAACGTATCCCCAATGATTTTCCGTTTCTCTTCAGGATTGGTGGTCATGTTAAGCGTTTTGCTGATGCGTTTCCTGGGTGTGCGATCCTCTTCTGATATTGGAAGGGTCGTTGTGCCGTTGTAAAAGGTGTGCGCTGCGTTTACCACTGTAAAGCAGGGACAGTGACGTTTTAGTCTCAACACTGAAGTGTGTTTTACTTGATATTGACACAATATATAAAGTTACATAAACTTTAAAGGGACAGTTCAGCCAGAAATTAAAAATTGCTGTTAATTTACTCACATTCAAGCCATCCAAGATATAGGTGACTGTTTTTCTTCAGTAGAACAGTAAATAAGATTTTTAACAGAAACCATGGTCCTTGTTGATTCATAAAATGCAAGTCAATGGCTACCGTCACTTTGAGAGTCAAAAAAAGTATATCAGGCAACACAAAATGTATACCCGTTGCACCTGACAATATACCTGAAACATTCTTCTGAACCGGTTATTTTTAGTGACCTGGATGAACCAGTTCATCATATCGGACTGAACCGTCTAAAACAGATCGCGGCTCAAGCAGCACAAATCTACAAGTTATTTAGTCACCTTTATTTATATAGCGCTTAATACAATACAGATTGTGTCATTCAATCAAAACTTACTCCTTACAGTCACTGCAACTTGAAATGAGCCAATATTCCGGCGTATATGATCTTATATGCTGGTTTTTGCTAACTCATTGAGCACTCAAGTTACTCCAATAGCACACTGAACTGTGCATGCCTGAATCGAGCATTTGAATGAAGGGGCGAAATCAAAGTTTTTATGGTATGTAAAAAGGTTAATTAAGATTAGTTTATTCACTTAATATACTTTAGACATGTAAAACATCAACATTTTACATCATTATTGGGTGCTATATTAATATACTTGCATATACGTTGCATCATCATTTGAACCAATGCATTGAAACAAACTATCCGAAAGAACCAGTTTGCGGAGAAGAATCAGACTTCCTCATTTGCCTGAGGCTGTGGATTAGATAATAATGTTATAAATAAATTTCAGTTTCTTGCACAGATTGATTGTTTCGCTTCCTTAAACATCTATATAGCATCAGGAGCCACAGGTATTAATTTTGTGTTGCCGGATATGCTTTTTCGACTCTCAAAGTGACGGTAGCCATTGACTTGCAGTTTACGAATCACCAAGGACCACGGTTTCAGTTAAAAATCTTCTTTACTGTTCTACTGAAAAAAAAAAAAAAAAGTCAACTACATCTTGGTAAATTAACAGCACATTTTCATTTTTGGGTGAACAATCCCTTTAATATTAGTAATAAATGATAATGCATACATAAACTTTAATGAAAGAAAGAAAAAAAAAACTATTTTTTTAATAAAAGGTAATAAATTCTACATAAATAAATAAATAGTTTATGCTAAACTATTTCATTGATTGAAAAGATCCTTCTGAATGTTACCTTTGAGTTTGATGCCGAGTTTAGTCAATGCTAAAAAAAGTATATCAGGCAACACAAAATGTATACCCGTTGCACCTGACAATATACCTGAAACATTCTTCTGAACCGGTTATTTTTAGTGACCTGGATGAACCAGTTCATCATATCGGACTGAACCGTCTAAAACAGATCGCGGCTCAAGCAGCACAAATCTACAAGTTATTTAGTCACCTTTATTTATATAGCGCTTAATACAATACAGATTGTGTCATTCAATCAAAACTTACTCCTTACAGTCACTGCAACTTGAAATGAGCCAATATTCCGGCGTATATGATCTTATATGCTGGTTTTTGCTAACTCATTGAGCACTCAAGTTACTCCAATAGCACACTGAACTGTGCATGCCTGAATCGAGCATTTGAATGAAGGGGCGAAATCAAAGTTTTTATGGTATGTAAAAAGGTTAATTAAGATTAGTTTATTCACTTAATATACTTTAGACATGTAAAACATCAACATTTTACATCATTATTGGGTGCTATATTAATATACTTGCATATACGTTGCATCATCATTTGAACCAATGCATTGAAACAAACTATCCGAAAGAACCAGTTTGCGGAGAAGAATCAGACTTCCTCATTTGCCTGAGGCTGTGGATTAGATAATAATGTTATAAATAAATTTCAGTTTCTTGCACAGATTGATTGTTTCGCTTCCTTAAACATCTATATAGCATCAGGAGCCACAGGTATTAATTTTGTGTTGCCGGATATGCTTTTTCGACTCTCAAAGTGACGGTAGCCATTGACTTGCAGTTTACGAATCACCAAGGACCACGGTTTCAGTTAAAAATCTTCTTTACTGTTCTACTGAAAAAAAAAAAAAAAAAGTCAACTACATCTTGGTAAATTAACAGCACATTTTCATTTTTGGGTGAACAATCCCTTTAATATTAGTAATAAATGATAATGCATACATAAACTTTAATGAAAGAAAGAAAAAAAAAACTATTTTTTTAATAAAAGGTAATAAATTCTACATAAATAAATAAATAGTTTATGCTAAACTATTTCATTGATTGAAAAGATCCTTCTGAATGTTACCTTTGAGTTTGATGCCGAGTTTAGTCAATGCTTCCTCAACACTCTGACTCTCTCTCTTTCTCATGAAGCCGTTGTCGATGTGAACAGCAATCACTTGCTCCTGATTTAGGGCTTTATTCAGCAGGGCTGTGCACACAGTGGAATCTACACCACCACTCAATAACACCTGCACACACATAAACATACACAGAGATCCTGACTCACCCTGGATTGTAACTGTAAACAAGACATCCAATAAACCCAAATGTTCAAATACACCGAATAAACAGTACACCAGAGAGAAATCTGGGGGAAATACACAGATAATATTACTATAATATTGTGCTCATTAATGGATTAAAAATCCAATATAATGCTCAGTTCATGCGCTAGAGAGAAGACCCACTTTGCAGAAGCTCAGGGAGGAAATCACCTTGCTTTAGGAAAGAGCACTTTCTAATTGGAATTTTTAATTAGTTGCCACACACACACACTCACACACACCTGCCCAAGCACTGCCTGAAGCAACAGCAATTAAGAATTAGACAAATTAGAGTTGTAATCACATATGTGCCTTCAACCAAACAAAAGGCCCTTCATAGATCAAGGAGGCCCACATTAACAGTAACATCCACCACACACATGCATGCATATGCTAACCAATTAAATCTAAGCTTTACTAAATAGCAATCTCTTAATTATTATAATTAGAGAATGATTGAGAATGATGTGCCACTAGAACAGTGCTATTTTAGTATTATGTACCATTATAGGCCTAGTATTTAACATTTTGAATTAGCTTTTAGTTTTATATTTTCAGTTTTTATTTACATTTTAATTTAGTCATTTTGTTTCATTTGATCGTTTTAAATGGCAGGTTGAAGGGGTTTACGGTACTCACCAGAACTTTGGATTTGTCCACCTTCTCTCTGATCTCACTGATGCAGTTCAGCTGACGGTTCTGTACTGTAAAGTTGCTGCTACAGCCAGCAATCTCAAACAGGAAGTTGCGTAGCATGTCCATCCCCCTCTCAGTCAGATCGACCTCTGGATGAAACTGAGTGCCGTAAAGTTTCTTCTGCTCATTAGCAATGGCTAAGACAGAGATGAAGACGGGAAATGTCTTAAACCACAAACACCCACAACCATGACAAAAAATCTAGCATCAGAAACACTTTTTTTTTTTTTTTTGATACAATGCATGTCTAGGAAATATTCTTCAGGTTCGCCTACTCACCGGCGACAATGTTTCCTGACTGTGCAACAACTTTGAAACCATCTGCTACTTTGTCAACACTGTCTCCATGTGTCAGCAGAACATGCTCCTCCTTTTGCAGCCCCCTTGAAACACACAAAAGGGTTTCATCACAAGAAAACTATTAACTACTTTAAAAATCTATAAATGTGAAAAAAAAACTGACATAATAAAGGGAAAAAAAAACATTGTGCTATCTGACATACTAAAGGGACTTTTACCTGAAGAGCGAGCAGGAATTGTCCAACGCAATGCTGAAAACACCGTCCTCCCTCACACTCTTCCTGTGTACTGTGCCTCCAAAAACTTTATTCATCATCTGGTGAACACAAAAAATAAATAAATAAATAAATAAATGCTGTTCTTTTGAATGTTCTAATTATCAAACAATCCTGAAAAAAAAACGTACCACAGTTTCCACAAAAAATATAAAAGTTTTGTAAGTAATAATTACATTTCAAAATATATTGAAATAGACCATTTATTTTAAATTGTAATAAACAATATTTCTGATTTACTGTATTTTTGATCAAATAAATGCAGCCTTGGGGAGCATAAAAGACTTCTTAAAGATTTTTTTTTTTTTTTTAATCATGCCAACCTCAAACGTTTGATTGGTACTGTATATTATCAATCTGATTTATGATGATTATGATTATTATTACATAATAATTATTAATAATTATTGTCATTGCTAATTCACTTCTCACCTGCATTCCATAGCAGATACCAAGAACTGGTTTTCCGATGGTGAATATGGCTGGATCAAACCAGGGTGCATCTTCAGCATAGACAGAGTTTGGCCCTCCGGATATAATAATGGCCCTTACATTGGAGACAATAATTTGATATACACATTATAAACCAATTTACATTAACCAAAACATAATTTCAAAAATCTCAAGCAGCTGAGAAAAATGGAAAGAGTCTGTCTGTCTGTTGAATCACCGAGACTAGGCAAGTTCTAATGCAAAGGCCAGATCATCTAAGCCACTTATCTTATCAGCCACATTCCGTCTCTCAATGTTCACAGCTTCGGGAAAACACAACATCTTTGTTTCCTTTTATGTCCTCACAGGTGGAATGCACAGCACTCACACCGTGTTCTCTCAAGGACAGACCAACTAACAAAATAAACCAATATGACTGTTTATCTTCAGCAACTGGTGCATTACAAATTTCTAGAATAGTTGCAGGTCTTAAAAGAGAAGCTGGGTGATTGTAACTGTACAATAACAAAATTTGTTTGCAGTCCTCAATAACGCATTCAACCAAACTTTTAAACATAGAAAAATGTCTTTAACTTGGAAAATACAATGACTGCGTGAATTTTATCAGAAGTGTACACAGTCTTCATTAACAACACCTAAAGTACACAACGACTCCAATAAAACCTGATCACAATAAATTACAAGCTTTAGGCTTTGCTGCACCGCACAACTGCTGTTTGATAAGATCCAACTTGTGGGTTATTCTGTCCTTCTATCAGCCACATTCCGTCTCTCAATGTTCACAGCTTCGGGAAAACACAACAGCTTTGTTTCCTTTTATGTCCTCACAGGTGGAATGCACAGCACTCACACCGTGTTCTCTCAAGGACAGACCAACTAACAAAATAAACCAATATGACTGTTTATCTTCAGCAACTGGTGCATTACAAATTTCTAGAATAGTTGCAGGTCTTAAAAGAGAAGCTGGGTGATTGTAACTGTACAATAACAAAATTTGTTTGCAGTCCTCAATAACGCATTCAACCAAACTTTTAAACATAGAAAAATGTCTTTAACTTGGAAAATACAATGACTGCGTGAATTTTATCAGAAGTGTACACAGTCTTCATTAACAACACCTAAAGTACACAACGACTCCAATAAAACCTGATCACAATAAATTACAAGCTTTAGGCTTTGCTGCACCGCACAACTGCTGTTTGATAAGACTTGAAATAGAATGGACAAAAACATACACCTATAGCTAACCATTCAACTTTTACGACCCAATAGCAGTGTGCTCCCCGTTAACCACAAGTTCAAAGTTTCAAACTAAGAAAATGAAGCCATGAAGCAAAACTACAAGCAATGAAGGTTAATCATTCTGATGTCTTCTGCTTTTAAAGGAAGAAGGCTTTTGATTCACAGAATGTTAGTTCAGTTACCACAGCCAATCGGTTACCATATCAGACATTTCTACTTTGCAATTCAATTAGGTTTCCCTGGTACTTTTTAACATGAGAACCAAACAGCATCTACTGCTACACCTATCTTGGCACCGATGGGCTCACCTGAAACCCTGCTCTCTGATGGCGAAGGCTGGCGTCTCCAAAGGCAGAATCTCAGACTGGACAAACAGCTCTCGTACCCGCCTGTCAATCACTTTCCCATACTGTGCTCCTGCGTCTAGGATCACCACGGCACCCTCGTAGGAACATAAACCATCTTTAGGCTCTCCGATGATATCCAGCTGCAGATACACACACACAAATAGCACAATGAAGAACACACATTACATCATTCCCCAAGCTAAGCAAGTAAAATGCTACTAATTAAATTTGTGATGCATTTAAAGGCGCATGTGTGCATGTGACTGGAGACTAAAGATGTGCTGCTTCTGATAAATCAGTCACATGAGTCACATATAGGCATATAGTGCATATAGGCCTAAGCATTACTGCCTGACCCTGCACACTGCGAATGAATGCACACACAAAAATGTTATGGACTCATTTCTAAAAATGTGTGATTATCAGGCAAGTTGATGGTTTTTTTAGGTTCTCTTTACACCTCTGCAAAATAGGGTGTATATACTTATATATTTATCAAGATGAGTAATTCCTGCACAAGGATCAAAATTGTATAAATTCACTTCAATTAAAAATATATATATGTTATATATTTTACACTTTATTATTATATGGTCTCAAAATAAGGAGTATAGTATATCAAGTATGACAAGATGAGCAATTCCAGCACAAGGATACAAACTTTTTAAATTCTAAAGAAAATGCTAACACAACACAATCAAAAATTGACGCTTGAGGGATGGACAGTATATACTTATACTAAACCATATATGGACACTATACTCTTGAGCAATTCTTGAACATCAATCATTACTTTTTAGATTCTAAATAAACTCCAAACACAAGATCAGCGAAGTAAAAATTGATCAGCCATTATACCAGTAAAGACAGAAAGTACATACTACAAAAGCATGCCTCTCTCACTATAGTTTATTAGTACGAAACGCTCCCACCTGGTTTGCGAGTGCACGAAAACAGCACTTTCTGACTGACTCCAGCACAGCAGCACGAACTCAAAACAGTAGAAAACGCCGGTAAACGGCGATTAAAGTTTTTATAATGAACACTTGAAAGAGTGCAAACATGGACCGGTAGTCATTTAATATGCAAAGATAAAACAAATAGCAAACATGGCCAATCTCCAGTATGAAAACGCACTGGCCTGTACACCAGTTACAGCTCATAATAGCATGTTAACACAAACCAGCTCAACTTTTCAGTTTGCCCTACTTAAATGTAAAAAAGGATACATATTTTTAGCTGCGTGAAACTCAACAGTGTTTCACGGGTGGCTGTTCATTTCAGCCACAGCTCCGAACCCTCATTAGCCACGGCAGCTCAGCTTGTCACATCGATTGTGGCTAACTAGCATTAGCTTGTGCGCGATAGCCCGGCTAACTGAACGCGCATGCTGCTATGTCTCAGGGCTGCTCGCGGGTGAGCCTCTGAGCTTCGCCCGGGGCGTGCAATGATCTCATACCACGACATCATCCAGGTGGAGTGCTGTAGGCATGGACAGACAGTACAAATTCACCATATTACCAAATATGCCTTAATAAAGGTACAACGATCAGGCACAGCAATACACCCCGGTTCCGCCGCGCGCTCTAAGTTTCCAGGCGCAGACAGGGCCGCGTGTGAACGGGAGTACCGGTGGCCAGTATCAGTGATAAGCACAAGGACGGGTAGAGCAGTTTGGGTTCTGTACATGCTTAGGCCGGTTTACTGACCTTGCTCTCCCCGTTGCACAGCGCCATGAATGTGTGATGTGGAGCGGACAGTCCTGTCTTGCCGTGTTTGTGTGGTAAGCGTGTTCTCAGCGGCTCCTCTCTCTTCCGTGTGATCGTTGACGGTGTCACCCACTCGCCTGCTGGCCGCTTACTACTACAGCAGCAGCTCCGCACCTCTGCCTGCTCGTGGTATGCGATTGCTGATAGGGAGGAGTTTGACGTTGAGACTCTGAGAAAAGTTTCTGTTGGCTGGGGGCCGCCGGTGGGCATGGGAATCCTAATAACGATTCTTTTAGTACTTTTGAAGAAGAAATATTTGGGGAAATATACCCGAATAAACTATGTTGATATCACTTCAGATTTGATCCGAACAGATATGACGAATAATAAATGCATTTAATAGGTTACAGTTAGGCTATTGCAGGTTGTGTTGAGACAGATTTCTGTACGTGTTTTTTCAAATACTTTTTTTATGGGTGGCATAAATGCAATGAAATTTGACCCCTAAATATATATATATATTAAATACAAATTAAAATGACTTTGTTTCTGTGGAACATAAAATTAGATATTTGGAAAAGTATCAGTGATTTTATTTAATTTTATTTATGTATTTATACATACATACAATGGATGTCAATGGTAAGAAAACTGTGTTAGTTTACACGCACATGTCTGGTCACATGCCTTTATTCAACATTTTCAGTCACATGCATTTCAACCTTTTTAATGATTCCACACCGCTTCACACACTGCACATACAGTCATTCATTATATCTGTAAAGAGGAGATGGGGGATGTCCTTTTTCACAGTGAAAGCATAAAATGGCTCATAAGAAAGAACACAAAGAGCACAAACAACACAGTGCTTTGTATTTTTAAAGATCAACATTAGTAATAGTACAACAACCAGGTGTCAAATAGCATATGAGCACTGATAAGTTACATTATATATGTGTGTATCATTAAAATAAGGAAAGAAGTTATGCTGAGCATAGACAACAAATTGCTTTCTTCCAGTTTTTCTCTCGGTTTCTTTTTCTTTCAATTTATGGCTGCTGTACTAATTACACACTGCATCTGTGGCCTTGTGTGAATGGGATAGCTATTTCGAGTTATGACTTTAGTTTGGTCTGGTGTTTAAAAGGTCATTACATTTTAATATGAGCCAGTAATATGTTTTGAGAAGCACCAGGAGGAAGACAGTGATTTATTTGTATTTCTTGCCCATGCAGACCAGTGATCCCTATATAGGCAATATGAATATTGAAAACTTCTCAATTTTCAGCTCATTATTTTACTTTGCCACACACACACACACACACACACACACACACACACACACAGGTTTGTTTTTGTGAAAAGTGGGGACATCCCATAGGCGTAATGGTTTTTATACTGTACAAACTGTATGTGCTATTGCCCTACACCAACCCTACCCCTAAACCTACCCCTCACAGGAAACTTTGTGCTATTTCAGATTTTCAATACACTCCATTCTGTGTGATTTATATGCGTTTTGAAAAGTGGGGACATGGGGTAATGTCCTGAAAAGTCACCTTCTCCTTGTAATACCTATGTCATACCCTTGTCATTATACAAATTTATGTCCTCATTTGTCACAAAAACGCGCACACACACACACACACACACAAACACACACACACACACACACACACATTTGATATAATATTTATACAATGGCTTGAATATTAACACTCCTATTATAATATATTGTAAAAAAAATTCTTACTGTTTGTATACACTACTGTTTAAAAGAGTGGGGTCAGTAAGATTTGATTGTATTCAGCAAAAATGCATTTTACTTTCTATTCATCCAAGAATCCTGAGGAAAAAAATGTATCACAGTTTCTACAAAAGTATAAGCTGCACAACTGTTTTCAACATTGATAATAAGATATGTTTCTTGACCAAATCAGCTTTGATATCACAGGATATATATATATATATATATATATATTGAAATAGAAAACAGTTCATGCAGTTAAATGCAACATAAGAAACTTCTCTCTAAAAATAAATAAATTCATAAACTTTTCAAAGTTGCATGGGCAGAATATATACTCTCTGTAAATTACATGAAACATGAAACTAAGCGGAACTAAAACAGGCGCTGTAAGACACGTCAGCTGAAGCATTCGGACACATTTTACTGACGCACCGCTCCGGCTTCCTTCTCATTTTAGCAGTCAGGTGTACTAACTGTGGTTCCCGGCGTCTTGACAAACTAGGTATATTGTATATTTATGCACATATATTTATGTCTCAGTAAGGTGCTGCTTATCTGAAGTCAAGGAACCGTGTGTTTTTTTCATTTTGTTCATTGATTCATTGATGTCTTGATTTGTCTTGTGGAATGTCATCATAGTGCAAGGTAACCATGAATCAGTCTTTTTTCTGCTTCTTTACCAACTCATGCTTATGTGGTTCTTTCGTTCGGAGTATGTTCGATAATCAAAATGTGTCGCATGATAAAGTCTCTGAGCTGATGTTATTTGTTTTGTTTACTCAGCTTTACGTGACAAGAATCAGAAGTAGTTAGCTATTTTTTATTAATCATTTATGTGTTTCGTTAATTGGTTTCATGTTCGAGAGGCTTCTCTGGAGTGGAATACACATTTTTTCCCCAGTCTTTATGGTTTTGGAATTGTATAGTAATACTGTTATAGTAAACTAAAACCATAAAAACATTTTTGGTATTTGAAACAAAACAAATGCTAACTGAAACAAGTTTTAAAACTATTTTTATGTTATGTTATGTTATCCTAAACTAACCTAACCTCGTTTCTCATTTTTATTTAGTACATTTATGTACTGAAATAATAGACTAAAACAGCAGTAAAAGTGAATGCATAGGCTATTAAGTAATTTAAAAAGAAAACAAAATCAAAAAAAAAAAAAATACTAATTCGATGTATTAATATAATAATAGTAATAGGATCTCAATGATACCAATATAACACTGCTTCCAATAACATGTTATGCAATTCACTTTTTTTGACAGACTCATTGGTGCAGCTGGTTTAATTATTTATTTATTTATTTATTTTACACACAGGTGTTTTGAGGACATATCTGGATTGATGCCCGGCAGGTTAAGATGGAACTGTCTGAATCTGTCACACACAAGAACGGGAGGCTGCGGAAGCCTGTGGTGTCCAACTCTGATATGGGTGAAAGAGAATCCAAGCTAGAAGTGGAGTGTGACGAGGAGGCTCTTCTACCAAACTCAGTCAGGGCTGATGGACAAGCGAAAGCGTGTCACGGGATCAAAGGAGAACTAGGCAATGTGGCCTTGTTATTGTTTTTGTATGTTCTTCAGGGCATTCCCTTAGGCTTGGCCGGGAGCATCCCTCTCATCATGCAGAGTAAGAACGTTAGCTACAAGGACCAGGCCTATTTTAGCTTCGTCTTTTGGCCCTTCAGTCTAAAGCTGTTCTGGGCTCCCCTGGTGGACTCGCTGTACCTGCGGCAGTTTGGCAGGAGGAAGTCGTGGCTGGTGCCCACTCAGTACCTGCTGGGTCTTTTTATGCTTTACCTGTCAGTCACGGTTGATGCAATGCTTCAGACAGATGGACAGAGTGGGCCAGATGTGATCGCACTGACCGCAGTCTTCTTCATGCTGGCTTTCCTCGCAGCCACGCAAGATATTGCCGTTGATGGCTGGGCTTTGACTATGCTGTCCAGGGAGAATGTGGGTTATGCTTCCACTTGTAACTCTGTGGGTCAGACGGCTGGATACTTCCTAGGAAATGTGTTGTTTCTGGCTCTGGAGTCTGCTGATTTCTGCAACAAGTATCTGAGGTTTGAGCCTCAGGAACGGGGCATTGTAACACTCTCAGGTATATTTTTACATTTTCAAATTATAATTTTTTAATGAATTAATATTTTTATTCAACCAGAATGCGTTAAAATGAACAAATGTGACAGTAAAATCTTTGTACATTGTTACAACACATTTTCATTTTAAATAAGTCTTGTTCTTTTGATCGTTCTGTTCATAAATGAATCCTGAAAGAAAAAAACGTTTCCACACCTTCCACAAAAATATGAAGCAGCACAACAATATTTAACATTAATAATAACAAGAAATATTTCTTGAGCACCAGATCAGCCTAATAGAATTATTTCTAGATGATCATGTGACACTGAAGAGTTCAGTAATGGCTGCTGAAAACTCAGCTTTGCAATCAGGAATAAATAATATTTTTTGAAAAAAAAAATTAAATAAACTAATTCCAACTAATTTTACAATATTAGAGTTTTTTTTACTTTTTATTTGAATGCAGCTTTGGTGGGCATAAGGCAAAAAACATGAAACATTTTATATTTGAGTATATACATATATATTTAGGGTACCTTAACTTACCTATTTTCATTCTGTTTTGTTCCCTTTCAGATTTCTTGTTTTTGTGGGGGATTGTGTTTATGGTATCTACCACTCTGGTTGCTATACTGAAAAAGGAAAACAACAGACACCATCATACTAAGAAGAAGCCTAAAGAGGAGACACAGAGTGTTATGGAGACCTACAAACTGTTGCTCTCCATAATTAAAATGCCCACTGTCTTTACCTTCTGTGTCCTATTGCTGACTGCTAAGGTAATGTTACTTAGCCGAGGCTTACTATGGTCATCTTCCTGTTTTAACTAGTTTGATTGCTGTAACTTTATAGCTATACGCAGATCAATCTAATTCATCCCTCTTCCTCTCTACTTTCAGATCGGTTTCTCTGCTGCGGATGCTGTGACTGGGTTGAAGCTAGTGGAAGCCGGGGTTCCTAAAGAGCAGCTGGCTCTACTGGCAGTTCCCATGGTGCCTCTGCAAATCTTGCTGCCTCTAGTTATTAGTAAATACACAGCTGGGCCACGTCCACTTGATGTTTTCTACAAAGCTTTCCCGTTCAGGTACAAACACACATGCCCTGATTCTAGACATTAAGAGCTGTGATGTACACATGAATTGACAGCCACAT
Organism: Sinocyclocheilus rhinocerous; assembly: GCF_001515625.1. Lineage (NCBI taxonomy): Eukaryota > Metazoa > Chordata > Actinopteri > Cypriniformes > Cyprinidae > Sinocyclocheilus > Sinocyclocheilus rhinocerous. Next base: position 89,810 of record NW_015636840.1, read on the forward strand.
ATGTAATCATTAGAGGGAATACATGCATTGGATAGAGTAATAGGATGCCTGTGGATTGTGTTCCTCAAAGGCTGCTGATTGGTCTGGAGTATGCCCTGCTGGTCTGGTGGACCCCAAGTGTTCGGCAGGAGGAGGGCTTTCCAGTGTATTACTATGCTGTTGTGCTGCTGAGCTATGCAGTACATCAGGTTAGTTTATATTTACTTGTGTGTGTGTGTGTGTGTGTGTATATATATATATATATTAGGGGTGCAACGGTTCAACTTACTCATGGTTCGGCTTGTTTCACGGTTTTAGAGTCACGGTTTCGGTACGGTATGTGCTATGTTTAGGGAAAAAACTATGTTGTCAAATAAAAATAATGAAGATAACAAATAATCTAACTACAAGCAACAGCACAAATAAATACAATAGAGCAAAGATACAAATAAAATAAACAGTGCTTTTCAGTTTTTTTAGGTAGGTCTAACTTAGTTTTTAGGTACAGAAATTGAATAAAGTAATCAAATGTAAAATAACA
>NW_015636840.1:90985-97775 GCF_001515625.1 Sinocyclocheilus rhinocerous
TGTCTTATATATATATATATATATATATATATATATATATATGCATACATACATACATACATACATACATTAAGTGCTCTATTGCATCGTTTCATTTTAAAATACTCAAATTCAGATTGCTGTTACATTTTTATTGATTGGATGATTAGTTCATATGAAAATTTTAATGCCATTTTGTGAATAATTAATTGATTTTTTTTTCTAAAAAAGCCTGTTCCTTACATATGATCTGAAGGTTTTTCAGTTTTGTAGAGTTGCACACACAGACCAGCCGGCCGTATACGTATATTATATGGCTTAAATTTCATGAAAAATTGAAAGGCCACACAGGATAAACACAGGGTTTTTAATGTGTTTTTATTTTGCTTTATTTTTATTTTAAAATTATTTATTTATTTCAATTTAGTCTGATTATATTACCTAAGATGTAATTACGTTACTAACTGCAATTTTCATCATGTAATTTCTATTCAATAATGAACTGTATGTATGTATGTATGTGTGTGATCGTTACATCCCTACTCTTTGGTGTCTGTACTTCTATTCATTGTGAAATGTCTTTCTCCACTAGGTGGCACTATATAGCATGTATGTTGCCTGCATGGCCTTTCATGCCAAGGTCAGTGACCCTGTGATAGGGGGCACCTACATGACCCTTCTGAACACTGTGACTAATCTAGGAGGGAACTGGCCCTCTACTCTAGCTCTATGGCTGGTAGACCCTCTCACCTTTAAAGAGTGCCAGGGAGCCCCCGAGCAGACGTGCGGTTCGGTTGAAGAAGCAGGGGTAAGTGTTTCATTTAATCATATTTCCAGGCATTTGCTAATTGGTGACGCTTAACTATGCCTATAATTTGAATCTGTTCTTATATTGTCTTCAGCTCTGTGTCAGAGAGGGCGGCACGTGTGTGACAACACTGGACGGTTACTACGTTGAGTCTGTGGTGTGTGTTCTGATCGGTCTCTGCTGGTGGATGTTCTTCGGGAAAAGAATGAAGCGGATACAAGAAGAGAGCCCCTCTGCGTGGCATTGCAGGGTTGTCAAATAACATAATCCGTACTGGACTCTGTCTCTTGTTTTAAAGTTACTCCATGCCTTGCCCTCTCTTTCCTTCTCTGAGTAACTACTTATTTTTGTCATGCTACAGCAGGCCTGTAGACAGGCTTTGAACTCTTTGATGACTGAAATAGTAGAATATACTGTACTATTAAATTCTTAGCATATCTGTTGCATTATCCCCAAGAATCAGAGCTTTTATGCCAAATTGAAATCTGTAAATCTAGAGATGGCACTAGCTTATGTGTGAAGTACATGATACACAGTAATGGCATGACATTCATTGCTCAGCTGCCTATTTAATCAAGCATTTGTCTTGAGTTCCTGTGCCTTGTGCTTTTCTGTTTCTAATATCATACAGTTTTCTCCCAAAAAGACTGTGGGTCTTCTGACATCATACATGACATATGCATGATGAAGTAGTTGCTGCAAAATTCACATTTCAGCTTTTATGCTTTTTCTCCAGAAAGACTTGATTCTAATCGAGCTCTTCAGGTGGAATGTACATATTTATGCAGTTAGACCCAAATTGCCTCAGCAATCACATAATTGTGAATGAAACTGGTTGTAGTACTATTGAAATTGGTTATAGAGGTGGACATGGTTTTATGTTGTTTTCTGTTATGTATATAAATCACAGTTATCTTAAATGACCCAGCTATCAATATAAAAAGCAAGTGAAGAAAGTTAACTATAACTTCTGCAAGAACGGGAAAAAAATAATATTGACAAAGACTATATTTGCTTTTTTTGTTTTGTTTTTGGTCTTTTTCTTTGTGTTTTTTATGGCCAGTCAAGTTTGAATGTGTATAACTGAACTTATTATTCATGAAAGCAGCTGTGTCTTTTAAGACAACAAATTTTATTAGCGCTACCAAACCCCATGTCAACAAAATTAATCATTAGATTTTCTATAAATGATTTAGACTTTTCAGCAGCGGAGAAGAAAGCCTAGAATTTACAACTTTAACGTTTGTTATTGGTTGACCGGGATATTTATACAATCACCAGCACTTTAACTAAAAGTTGGTTTTCACTGATAACTAGGGATAATTTAAAGAGATTGTTCACCCAAAACTGACTATTCAGTCATTAGTTACTCATCTTCATTCTTCAAAACTGTATAACTTTCTTTAATAAACACAAAAGAGGAGACATTAGGCACAATTTAAATACTGTTGGTAAACAAACAGCTTTTTTTTACCCCCTCCATACTATGGAAGTCAATGGCTACCGGCAACTGTTTGTTTCCCACCATTCTTCAAAATATCATCTTTTGTGTTCAACAGAAGAAAGAAACTCCTACAGGTTCGGAACAACTTGAGGTTCAGTAAATGATGGCAGACTTTTCGTTTTTGGGTGAACTATTGCTTTATGCACTGACAGCCTCAGTCTCCATTCATTTTTACTTTTACATCATCTTTTTCTTTGAAAGTGAATGATGATTACGGCTGTCATCCTGACAAATCATCTTTTGTGTTCCATGGGGGGAAAAAAGCCAAATGAGTTTGAAAAAACATGGACTGAATGGCAGAATTTTCTTTATTTTTTTGTCTTTTTGTTAACGATCCCTGTAAAATACTGTACTGTATGGCTAAATATTTTACCTGCTGTAAAAAATGTCTTCATGTAAAATTCTTTATATTTGTAATCTTCATTAAGTGTTCACCTTATTTTGTTTTATGTCATATAGTGGGGAGAGGGTACAGCTGCAGTGTGACTTTGGATCTTTGTAAATACTTGTAAAATGTTCCCAGGAACGTTTTTACCGACATTCCCAAACTCTATGTAAAATAAAGGAATGTCTTGTATACAAATAAATGAAAGGAAATCGGATCCATTTGTGTTAAGCTTTCCCATGTAAAACGGAAAACGCATTTCACTATTTTGGCCTAAGGCGCTACCCTTGAACATTGGGAGTGGCTACATTTTGTAGTTTTTCCCTGGTTCTTCCTCTATAAACAACATGCCGCCAGGTTCGGATCCTGCAGATGTGAACGAGGACAAGTCCTCTAAAAATGTCATTGCACATATATCACAGTTTGCTGATGATAATTTAACGTTTATCCGGGTAAGTGACAGATTTGAACAATAGGTGTCATTTAATTTCATTAGAAATGACTGCCCATGTACTGAGAAACTGAGTTCGTGAACTACATACTGTATATGGCAGCTGCCCGTGCAAGACGCAGTAAATGTTATACTGCTTTATCTTATGTTGTGCATATTTTAATGTGCTCCCCAACAGAACATCAGCACGTGTCTTGGTCTCGCGGGTCTTCTCATCATAGCGAGGAGCATCAGACTGGTAAATGCACCACACACACCCGCGATGAAACACTTTATTTCACTCCTGACAGTCCATGTGTTAATGGGCTCTGTGAGTTTAAGTAAAGTATTCATGCAGATGCTTTCGTTTTTGTATTTGAATTATTGATATATTTGAATTATGTTTAATGGGAAAGCATGACGGTGTTGTTATGGCATTGACCAGCAGGGGCTCCTGATGCCCTGGAACTATATTGATGTTTTTTCTTGTCTTGGTCATATTTTCCTGTCCTTATTTTGCAGATTACAAAATTTGGCTTTGCTGCACGATTCATTGCGAGAAACATCAGTATCAGAGGAAGACTAAGCAATATTACAGAAAAGGGGCTTGAAGTGGAACACATTCCAATTTATGTCCCTTTGCTCAGTCGCCTACTTACTAAATGTAAGGAACCACACAACCCTCTTTTGCAGTCCTTCAGGAAGACCCCCTCCCTCACACACTTTAATTAAATGTCCTTTCAGTAGGCCTGCACATTTATTTCACAGCTGTCACCGGGACCACTGTGTTCATCTGAACAGCTGGTCTCCATTATGACTCAATATTTAAAAGCCCATTTCTCTTAGAACCTGTTTTATCGGTTTTTATAATTGTGTATCTCCTGCTGTGTCAGTAAGTGGAGAGATTTTTTTTTTCCTGCTGAAAAAAGTGACTTTGCCTTTGAACTTGGATTCAAGTCCATTCACTTGGTCTTTTAACTTAAGTCACTGAAGCATGAAAGATTTCTTTCTCCCGTCGTCCTGTTGTTACACTCCAAACTCTGCGAAATCTCACGTTGTTTCAGAACTGAATCAAATTGCCACTGAATTGTTAACATTTGCACATCTACAAGATTGTGTTTCAGTATTTTCAAATGAATCTCTGTAAACCAGTTAGTGGAAAGAGGCAGTCAAAGTAATTCTATTATGGACCATCCATGCCTTCAAAATGAGTTTAGATGTGATCCAAATATGCTATACCAGTCACATATCAACTCCCTGAAGTTTAGATAAGGAGATGTCACTTTGATTCACAGATGGCCTTGTTGTAAGCTTGACCTCTTGGTGCTTGTACCATATGGACGTATCTAGCTTTCTCCTGTATACCACAGAGACTAATACTCATCAGGATAGCATGACCTTACTGGTCTTGTTTACATAATGATCCTCTCAGACCACAGAAAATGACACTTTCTTTAAATCCTTTAGAAGTCCTGCTGCTTTGTACTGACTCCGTAAACTATTTTCACATCGTAAAAGCACTTTGAAATTAGAGTCTTGTTGATATAGCGTTTAAAAGGGAGATGACAACTCACACTGGCTTCAGCAGGTCATTACTTGACCCTTCTGGATGTGCGTCTGGCTGGAGTGGAGCTGACCGCAGAAGGGCAGGACTGGATTGGTCAACAGCTGAAACGGTGTGGCTCCAACTGATCGCTCGACAGAACGAAACCCTCCACTGCCTAGTGTCAGTTAACAGGGTAGGTGCAATATACCAGATTAGCACAGGGTCAGATGCCACCATGAAAGTGGTTAGCTTGACAAATGAGAGGCTAATAGGAAAATAAGGCACATTAGATCAGTGATTTTCAACTTTTTTGAATGCAATGCCTCCAATTTTCAACAATTTTCAAAGACCCAATTATTTTTCCAGTTGTTTGTATTAATGTACTGGATAAGGATTTATTTATTTCTTTATTTTTTACTCAAGCTTTTTACATTATAAGTTATTTTAGAGCTTGACATAATTTCGGAATGTGTATATTCATTATAGAAATGGCCATGGAGTTATGAGATTATATTAATTTGCATGACTTTTCCAGGTGTAGAAATTTGACACTTTTAACACTTAAAATTCTTGTGTATCTATGTTTTTTTTAGGACAGAGGGAGCCCGGGCTTTTCAAAGACTAAAAATAAAACAAAAGGTTGGATCCAGTTCAAGGAATGAGTTAAAATAAGAAATATCTTGATTTGTTGTTGTTTAGCCTATTTTAATCATTTTGAGTTTTGAGGCCCCCAAATGGGTCTCGGCCCCGTGGTTAAGAACCACTGCTTTAGATCTAATATCGTACAAGTTTTTAATTATTAAATGTTGATAAACAGGGGTCATGGAAAGCTAGAAATATCAGTGAATTTCAAATGTGTTGTTTCTAAGCCTGAAAAAGTTTTTTTAAATTATTATTTCTATACACGCTTTCTTTAAAATTATTAAAAAAAAATATATTAATCACAATCAACTGGAAAAATCATGGAAAAATGAAGGAAAGTTCAGTGATGAAATGTAATAATTAAATGATATATTAAATTAAATTTGTAATATAGATGTTATAATTTGTATGTTATTAGTCACACTGCTTAAAACACAGGGAAATCCATTAAATCCACTTCATCGCATTATTCTTTCAGGGCTCTCTCTTTAACACCTGTGTGAATGAGGAACTTTTGAAGCATGGATTGGCTAGGACTTCTCCTTTTGTGGGTCTGGACCCTCACTCTCGGATCTACTGGCATCTCTATAAGCGCTTTCTGAGGGCCCAGAGCAGAGCAGAGAAGAAAGGGAAAGGCCCGTGGAAGGAAGAGAGTCGCTGGGAGAGAGCTGCTAATGTCTTGAAGAACAATATGCTGGTCATCTCAGTTAAGAAACTCTTCAAATGGACTAAAGAGACGTGAAATATTCCTTAATATTCACAAGTTATTTTGTTTGAAGTATTTTATAATGTATTTATTCTAAATGTGGAATATCACTGATCTCAGACCTGAACTTAATGGATAAGTTGAGCAGCAATTAAACTTGAAATGATTAAAAATGTTCATGTGTTTTTCTTCTTACTTTTACTTTGACCTGTGAAGAATATGTCTCTTCAGACATTTCCCTATTTACTCATCATGAAGACAGACATTTCTAACACATTGTGGTGTTGTATAATCCATCAGATTATTCATGCTGTCCTACACCTCTAGCATTGGACACCATCGTTATATTCCTGACAACCGGAAAGCCTTTGAACTCTTCCCTGCTCCCATAAATCCATATCCCACAGACCTCTCGGTTTTCTCTTTCCCGGGGAGCAGTCCGGAGCTTTTGAATGAGAGCGGAGACTTACAGTTAAACAGTAAACACTGCTTTACATGGGAAGGAGAATCCTGGAGACGCGTGTGTAGAGGAAAATAAGTACAAAACGTTTCCAATGTTTCCACGAAAAGAGTCAAGACTGACTTTGTAACCAAAGCGGAATTATAAGCAAACTCTTTGAGTGAGAGAAACTGAAGTAAGTGATTTGTCTCCGTTCTTTGTTGAGAGCAGGTGCACGTTTGAACGGTACCAGGCGAAGAAGTTTAACTTTTTCCTCTTTCTTCTTCTTTCTGTTTTACTCTTATGAACTGTCTATATTATATTTTAATTTTAAAGTGTCAGTGGACGATT
>NW_015636840.1:98030-126966 GCF_001515625.1 Sinocyclocheilus rhinocerous
TTATGCTATATATATATATATATATATATATATATATATATATAGGCTATATGTCCTTTGTTGTGCCTACAGTTTGGCAAAAGGTTAAAATGACATGGCATTATAAATGCATTACATATGGCATAAAAAAGGCAAAAGATCAGGTGGTCTTTAGGTCCAGTGGAGGGGATTTATAGTATCCAGGGGGCATTTGTTCAAATCACCACTGGTGTGCAGAGGTGACTGCTCTGTGTTATATGTAATGTTCAGGGGGTAAAAGTCAAAACATGTTCAAACACATGTTGACAGAGCGTACTGACTTTGCAGGCTGGTAAATTTATCTGGGTGTGTGCTGTTCCCTGAAGCCTCAACAATCACTGTTACTCATGTTCAATATTTCCCCAAACCCATAAATTATTTACAGACTTTAACCAGACAAATATGGACCTAAAATTATTATGTGTTGTCTTTGTCTTTAAATCTGCCAGCTTTAAAATGGAGCTCAATAAAAAAAAACTCAAAGATTGAACCGGATTGAACAAGATGACACTCTTGAGGTTAAACCCATAACCGATTAATCCCTTTGAAATCAGTTTTTTTTTAGCTCATAAATGCATAGTCTTTTATTATGTATTGACACACTGACGATATATTACCTGAATGTTTATGTGACCTGGGTTTGGCTCTACAAGACGCCCCCATATAGAGAATCACATTATAGTGAAATAAATGTCAGACACACACTTGGGAAAGGTTAGGTTTTGCAACCAAGACAGTCTTGTGTTTGTCACTGCAAAGAGCTTCTATTCAAAGTGTATGCATATTTCTGTGTATTGGAACGTGTGGGGTATAATGACTCCAGTGTTTTCCAAGCACAGCGTATCATTTTGCTCCCCTGCTCGGGTGTAGCGTGGGGCGGCAAACAAGCTTCTGTGTGGAAGCGGAGACCCGATTAATTATTTAGCCTTTATTTTCCGAGAACAGAAGACAAGACATGTTAACTGTATTCTTTGTGTTTTCAGTGAAGTTAGTCCTCGGCGGCCTTGAAACAGATCCCAGTGTCTGTCACTAGTTCTGGGTCATAGTAAATGTGTCTGCCAGTATAGATCTGACAAAGCCAAGAATCTTTCAGACATTAAGTGCATTCATTAAACCCATGTGCTTTTAAGTTCACTTTAAACTTTGAAATCATTTCTTGCTTCCTTTTGTCTTTAAGTTGATCTGCTTGTTACTTGAGTGTTTAATTTTAAGCCAAGCAGATCAGTCAGAATTCAGTCATGGTCACCTTGATGCAGGCACTTCCTAGTGGCCATCATTAAGGTGCTTTCACGCCATGTTTGAATAACCATAAGTAATTATGAGATTCCGGCTCATAAAAAGCATCCATGTCCTTGCAGAACTTGTAATTTATGAATTTTCTGAGAACTCCAACTTGTACCACCTGACTGCTGCGAGGTCATACTGAAACACTTGAAAATGGCAGCGACTTTTAGCCGTAAAATTTAGTTAAGCAGTTATTTCACAATATTTCTGTTTAATATTTCCCATAATTGACTATTGTTAATGTTTTAATAATGCAAGAGTAATCTGAAAATAAATGAATAACACACAAAACAGATTAATATTGCACAATGTTGATTAACTTTCCAATGTCCTGCTAAATAAACTATAAGTTTGTGAATAATACATTTGCATAATGACTGGTTTTGTCTAATGATTACTCAAATTACTCACACATTAATTTTGGCATTAGTAGTGTTGATAGCTCAGAGTAAAATGTCCCATTTTGTCATTTAGTAGTTTCAGTAATTCTGACATTGTGTGAATGCAGCATAAATTTAAGAAATTAATTTATTGGTATGATATGATCTATGGATATAAATAAAATGCACTGACAATAAGTATTATTTATTTATTTATTCCACATGGAAAACCTCAAGCATGTTAACCATACCCATTTTATATTTTCTGTTACTTTTTTATCATGTTTAAATTTTTTATTTTTTATTTTTTGGAAATTAACATTTCTTTCAGGTGGGCCTAAAAGGTACAGGTTGCACATAAAGAGTTTGAATGAATATCCTCTAGATATCCTTATTTGGTCACATTTTCGCTTGGGGACCAATTCTTACTATTAACTAACTATTAACTATGACTCATGCCTCAATAAACTCCTAATTTACTGTTTATTAACAGTAAGTAAAGTAGTTGCAATATTTAGGTATGGAGTATGATTAAGGGATCTAAAATATGGCCATGCAGAATAAGGCATTAATATGTGCTTTATAAAAGTCCTAAAAAATATAAAATAAATTAAAAACAGCCAATGTGCTAGTAATACGCATGCTAATAAGCAACTAGCTAATAAACAAAAATGTTACCCTTTTTTTTCTAACAGCGATGCATGTAGTAAGTAGCCAGTGTCTTGTTCTCCAAAAGTTTGGTAATCATTTATAACAAAGCTCTCTATTCTAACTTTATTGTTAAAGAGTGATTATAACCAGGAGACCTTCTATACAGTTAACATTCTGGAAATTCAATGCATAATAGATGGTGTAGTGGGAGGGAAGGGCAAGTGGTTCCATGGGGGAGCAAGTGGGCACTGAAAACAAAAGCTTGAAGAGATTGACGTACCAAATATTGTGATGCTCATTATTAGAATCTATTAGAAATCTGTTTGTGAGTGAAACAAATTCTCAGATACAGATGATGATTCAGAAACACGAGTCAGCAGTTTAGCTGGACTGATCTTTGTTCTGCTTGACAGGGAGAGTGAGAGAGGCCGTCCACTTTTTCTGCAGGATAAGGGAGGGCTCTGAGGGGGGCTTGTAGGGGGAAAGTGTCTTGCTTTACAGTCAGAGGGGGTGTGGGGTCACAGGGTTAGTTGCTACCCCCACAGTTAAATCTATTTGAAGTGCTGTCACCCCAATCCCCTCTGCTCAAACCCTCTCATACTCACTGATTTATTAATGACCTTTCTTTCTTCTAATATAATTACTCACATACAAGAATCACAATGGATGCAGGCTTAAAATTGACTCTTTAATCCTTGTCTCTGTCTGTGTGCTTTGTATTGATAGTCCTTTTTCAGTATTTATGAAAGCACGTTTTAGTTATTGGAAATAAAGTTATCCCTAGTTAAAAGTGAAAAAGTGAAGAAGTGAAAGTGACCATACTCGGAATTAGTGCTCTGCACTTATCCCATCCAAAGTGCACACACACAGCAGTGAACACACACACACCGTGAACACACACCCGGAGCAGTGGGCAGCCATTTATGCTGCGGTGCCCGGGGAGCAGTTGGGGGTTCGGTGCCTTGCTCAAGGGCACCTCAGTCATGGTATTGAAGGTGGAAGAGAGCGCTGTACATTCACTCCCCCCACAATCCCTGCCGGTATGAGACTCGACCTTTGGGTTACGAGTCTGACTCTCTAACCATTAGGCCACGACTTCCCCCATTTGATCTCTTATATAATATAATTGAGCTTGCTTATGCAGGTCTCACAATCTCTCTGTTTCTGTCTGTCTTTCCCTCTCAATAGTGAACTGTGAGGGGACGGACAACACCCTGTGGAGTTTTGGACGCGGCTCCATGCTGAAGAGTTTAGACCCCATCCTGATCACCATCATCGTGATGAGCGCCGTGGGAGTCCTGCTGGGTGCCGTGTGCGGGGTGCTGTTCTACTGCGCATGCGCTCACACTACAAACAGGAACCTCTCCGCTCTGGAGAACTACAACTTTGAACTGGTGGATGGCGTCAAACTAAAAAAAGAAAAACTCAGTGCACAGAAATCTTACACAGAGGCATGAGGAATGCTGGACGAACCCAGGAAGCACTTGCTGGACAATATTGGAGGAACGTTCTTAGAACGTTGTTGCAACGTTTCTCAATGTCGAGACTGAGCGTTATTCTCAGGACGTGCAGAAAGAGAAACTGGCCTCTAGAGGGCGCCGTGTATAGATTGTACAGCCAGACGATGATTGTCTACTGTTTGTTTGTTCGTTTGTACATTTGTTGCTGGTGATGAGACCAAGACAAAACGATGTATCCTCTCACACAGTTGGATAGTTTTTTCGACAAGCCCCTTTTTCAGAGCTGTTGCTCAAGGGCACCTCAGTCGTGGTATTGAAGGTGGGAGAGAGCGCTGTACATTCACTGCCCCCACCTACAATCCCTGCCGGTACGAGACTCGAACCCGCAACCTTTGGGTTACGAGTCCAACTCTCTAACCATTAGGCCACGACTTCCCCTAAAAAGTAATATATTTAAAATACATTTATTTCATACTAAGTATAGTTCAAATCTATTAACATATTTATTGACATATCGCTTGAAACTTACTGATATAACAATAATAATTACTTTAAATCTTTATTTGGAGTACTACTTGTGCATAATGCACATTAATCTTAATATTAAGCCTAAATGGGTTTTAATGTCACTATTGATGAGGATTGTATGATCTTTGAATAATATCGGTCTTTACAGTAAAAGCAAGATATTTAAAGTGTACTTGAAGTATACTTGCAATAGTTCCACTTTAGCACAATCAAATATATTTAGTATATCTTTAGTTGAACTTCAGCACTACTTCTGCACAATTCAAGTGCACGAAGTACAAAATTAGTTGTTCCAATTTAGTTGTTCCAATTGCAGGGTATTTTTATAAAACACATAAATATGTAAATCTATTTGTAGTATACTTAGCATGAAATAAATGTATTTCAAATACATTTTAGCGTGATTGTTTTTCACTAGGGATTGGAACATCATATTTTAGATTTCTCATAAAACTGACTTTATATCTTATAATTTGACTTAGGGGTGTGCGATATATATCGTCTGCGATAATATCATAATTGCTGTTTTAACGATGTGCAATTTGACATTATCGAGTATTTTGCAAAAACCAAACCAAACACCTACGGAGTGCACGCATACATTATGTGATAAAGTCATGTCAGTGCACGTGCGCATTTAGAGTGTTCTTTCACTGCATGATTCAGTCTATTAAAATGCATTAAGAAAGATCACAAAATTCAAGATATGGGGGCAGAAAATGTACATATTTATATCATTTCATATAGTTAAAATCACTCGAAGAGTGACGTTTTTTTTCTTCAAAAATAAGCATGATTAAAAATGTGATACTGATTTTATACAACAGTTCAATGAACAATTCTTATTTTTGAAGAAAAAAAACGGCACTCTTCGAGTGATTTTAACTATATGAAATGATATAAATATGTACATTTTCTGCCCCCATATCTTGAATTTTGTGATCTTTCTTAATGCATTTTAATAGACTGAATCATGCAGTGAAAGAACACTCTAAATGCGCACGTGCACTGACATGACTTCATCACATAATGTATGCGTGCACTCCATAGGTGTTTGGTTTGGTTTTTGCAAAATACTCGATAATGTCAAATTGCACATCGTTAAAACAACAATTACGATATTATCGCAGACGATATATTTCGCACACCCCTACCCCTAAGGTCTACACGCAAATTGAGTTGTACACCCTTTTTACAGTAACAGGAAGTCTATCTGCATTCTTCAATTTCAAAACAACACACGCCAAAAAAGTCAGGGTCTTTTTCAGTCCTTTAGGATACTGAATTCCAAACACAAAATATATAAACAGGAGGAGGCCCAGTGCCACTGAGATGTCCTCACTCTCCTGGGTGATTAACTGGCCATCCAACATGAGCACAATGTGGTCATACTGCATGGGATGACCCTCACTACAGCCTTTAAGCATCATCTTAGGTGTTGGGATGTCAGAAGTGCTGGTCTGAGCATGGCCCTGGGGGAGAGAGGATAACAGAATTAACCATTTTGTAATATTTATTTGAAAGGCAAACCTTATGCGTTAAATAAATTTTAACTGTCATACAATTGCCCCCTCCCCACCCAAGAATCAGGTGCGCTCAAACTCCGAATTGAATTTATTTTTCAAATAAATCCAAGTAAATAGTAAGTAATACAATAAGAACAAATAAATAAATGACAAGCAATAGCACAAACAAAACAATAAGATATAAATGAAATTAACAGTACTTCATTTTTTTTCAGTTAAATTTAACTACAATAGCCGTGAAATAAACACTGGATAGTCTTCACTGTATAAACAGACAGCAATGACAGACAGCAGCAGGTTTATTTAGGCTGCTGTCTCCTTAAGACCTCAAAAATACAGATAAAGTCATGTCAGTGCACGTGCGCATTTAGAGTGTTCTTTCACTGCATGATTCAGTCTATTAAAATGCATTAAGAAAGATCACAAAATTCAAGATATGGGGGCAGAAAATGTACATATTTATATCATTTCATATAGTTAAAATCACTCGAAGAGTGACGTTTTTTTTCTTCAAAAATAAGCATGATTAAAAATGTGATACTGATTTTATACAACAGTTCAATGAACAATAAGTTAATATTAAGAGACACCATATTGCCTGTTTTTTGCTCTATTTCGCCAACCGAAAATAATTCCAAACAGCCACCACAGAACAGTTCTGCGTCTCTGAGCAATGACGGTGTATCGTTCCGAATGAATCAACCATTTCAATTATTTGGTTCAGTCGCAATGACTCACTTGTCAGCAGTGACTTGCTGCCACCTACTGGCGATTTTAACTTCACATTTTAAGTATCTTCATTTTAAAAATGATTTCAAACATCAGTATTCAATGTTTTATGTTTAAAATATCAAAACATTATGCATTTGTAACTGCAGGTTAAAGCACTCCATGTCCCTCTGAGCTGAATTAAATAGTGTGTAAATACATCTAAATGCCACTTCAGATGCAACTTCTGCAAAGGTTAATTTGATTGATACTGGTTTCATTGTTTGGGAACAGCCTAAATGTCTTATTATTCTAATTGACTGATTAAATGTAACAATTTGACTCAAAAGATGCACACTTTTAGAAAAAATGGCTTTACTAAAGGTAAAAATGCCCATAAAAGGTAAAATTCAATTTAAACTTATATGAAAAGATTCATTTCTTTTCACTGATGTGAACTGACCACACAGAATGAAGAATATCAAAAACTGCAGCTGTCCATGGTAGTCAGATATCAGCACAATAACACACTCGGCAAAATATCGTCTAATTATCGTTATCGAAAATATCCCATAAAATATAGAGATATAATTTTTTTTCAATATCGCACACCCCTAATTTGACTTTTTATTGACCAATTCTGACTTTATATCTCACAATTGCAACTTTGTTTATCATAATTGTGATTTAAATGTAACAGTGTGACATTATATATTGTAACTACAACTTTTTTTTTTGTAATTGTCACTTTATTTCTCTTAATGACGAATTTATATCTTGTTTAAACTTTATCTTTAGCTCTTAATTATAATTTTAACTTTATCTTTCACTCTTAACTCATTTAAGTCCAAAATTTTCCCAGACATGAAAATATCCAAATGATGTGTCATTAATAACCCTTTGAAATAAACAATCATTTTTGTTTTTTGAAACATTTTTGGAAAAGTGTGTGAAAAATTGTGTTTTATGGTTGTGACCGGTGGCATAATGTGTATACTGAATTAACATATTTCTGCAGTCATCAACATTTTTATACATCTCAGCCCAGCTATTTTAAACCGTTTGATCACATTCTAGGATTACTATTATGCATAAAAACCCTTATACAACATTGATAGGAATACTGAGATAAAAGACAAAAAATATAACCATCAACATATTTCAAAATTGTTACTTTAATAGTAACATATATCATAAAATTATATTAGTGCTACCAGTATTACAACATCAATATTGCAACTTACTTGTAACATTGGAACATTTAATGTAGTGCACTATTTTGTCATTGCAACATTTTAGTGCAACCTTCACTAACAACTGCAATTGGATTTATGTATACATAAATGCACTGTTATCCCACCGGTCACAATTGTTACCATCAACATGTTTACTCATTCTATGACCACACTCAACAAAACTGAATACTTGTGAATTTATATATTAATACTAGACACCTTAAAGATAACATGTACCAAAAATCTTTGTTATATCTTTATGTTAACATACTTTACTAACCTTTTGTTTTCAAGCATTGATGCAGCCATCATCTTCTCAAGGTGCAAACAGAAAGTAAACTGCTCTGGTCATGTGACAATTTGCACTAACCATGTGACACTGCCCATATTTAATTGAGACCCTTTATTTTTTCCATATTTGCAGGAAATGCACTAAAACATCAGTCAGTAAGATTTTTAGAGCTTTATAAATGAAAACCTTCTTTACGTCACTATTGTGGCCGGTGGGATTAAATGGGTTAATTCTAATTAATTCTAATTCTAAGTAAATATTTACCTATAGTTAACAACTAATTAAAAATTTTGTAATGGTTGTTCATCGCCAATCATCACCGTTAATTTAGTGTTATAGTCCGGCTAACCAGTGTAGCTAATACATGGTAGCATTTTCAGCAATGCAGGGTATATGAATGCTAAATGAAGTCAGTGCTATAGTTGCTGTATTTTAATGGCAGGGGCATTAGCTGATAGACGATCTGCTGAGAGACAAATTATTACTGTCTACTTAGTTTAGTACATTTGTCAGATTTGAAATAATATTGCATATATCAGCACACAGCTAAATAAATGGGAAAATTGCCTGCTCCTTCGCTGAAAGTAGTTATGGCCTTCAGAGATTAAATAAATGCCTTGAAAATGTTAAAAGGCCGGTGGCACCTGACAAATAAGATGCTGGTGAGCTGACTGTTTGTCATCTTCTGGGTCTAAGCCAAATTATCATTTGTATTTGAAAGTTTATTTAAGGCTGATATGTTACCCCAAGAGAACTGTTTCCTTTTTTCATGCAAATGTTGTCAGTTTATATCTAATACCAGCCACACACGACACGATTCACAATGGCAATAGCTGTGCTTGAATTATGAAAGACACAATCTAGGAGAAGTGCTGATGCATCCCAGATGCCCGAGAGATACTTAGCAGGTTAAATATCTAGAACTGTCTGTGATCCAGGTCCTGTAGAGTGAAATGTGTTTTGAGTGGAAGTGACATAGGCGACGGCAGACAGAAAAGAACAGCAATCTGATGACTTTAAATGTCGTGTAGTGTTTTGGCGGCATAACATCCAGGCAAGTGTTTTAAAATTAAATTTAGGAGAGATAAATGTAGTTAATTGTGCCTAATTTCTTACTTGACAAGATAAACACACAATTGATGACTAAAGGGGTGTTTACACTGAGTGATTTACACTGAAAAACCAACTGGAAGTCGTTTGGTTTTGATGAGAGCTTGCAATTGGAGGTGATATTAGTGACGGAGACTGATAGTAATGTGACAAAGTTTTGCATATTAAATTTATGCAAATGTGCAGCGACAATTCGACTACCAATGAGATCTGAATGGAAATGCCTACTAGCAACCAACAATACAGCAACTTGCCAAGCATCCAGCTATTTAATTGTTGTCAGTGTGAATGCACCTAAAACCTTCAGTGATTTGTATTGATTTTATACACAGAAATATGACCACTGTCCTTGTTACTGACATGAGTCCATCCTTGATTTGCTTCTGCAACAGAAGCTAGAGATGCAGGTATAATCCAGGAAGGTTATATTTCCACTTCCTAATAATGGGACGCCACCAAACCACATTGTGTTCCTCAGGGGCAGATGGGACTTTCTTATGACTATACAAACCGCATGGTTTATTGAAAAGCCAAGTGCTCACATTACCACACTCTGACACTGTAATCATTCTCAATTGTCTCCCTCTGTGTGGATAATGCCTGCTGAAAGGGGCTGCTAGCCTCTTATCCCATAGCTAATGTGCCTCATAGTCACAGGAATACATTTCTCAAGCACATGTGACAGCTTTTGATTACCCTCACATTTATATTCCAGCTATTCTGACAGTAAGCGACAAATCACAAGATGAGAGAAACCAGGAGAGCTGAACGGAGCGAGGGGTTTTATCCTCACACTAACGGTGGGCAGTATCTGAAACGGGTCTCCTGGGCTTTATGGATGGCATTTACATCGTGTTTTAATCGTCTCTGAGATTCAAGACCGCCTTTTTTTCTTCTGATTTGTCTTGAATCATGGCAGTGTGGTTCAATTCAAGAGGCATTTCTCTTAATCACCAGATGAGAATGCACATGCACATTAGGGATGCTCTGAATATGGCATTGTCCCTGATTTTGACCTTCAGTCACACAGAAGCTACTTTTTTCTTTAAAATACCTCCCATGGAGTCTCTTCCTGAACTGTCTTTACAGTATTGTATGTTTTAATGTAACCATTTTTCATTTTTTACTGATCGTCCATTAGTTCTGTGAAGTTTTTTCTCCAGCAGCACCTGTTGCGTGTTTGTCTGTTGGTGATTTATGGGAACATCCTGAGGGAGAAAGTTCCGGAAAAAGCAAGACCCCCGTTGGCTCCTGCTTTAGTGTTTGATTTCAGCTTGTTTCAGGAAATTAGTGCAGACTGAGGCCAAAGGGTCAAACGCAGACTTTGTGGGGGGTTAGAGTTAGAGTGAATAGTTTCTGTTACGATCCAGCTCCATATGCTCTTCAATCCATCAATTATGGATAGCAAACTGCATATTGTATTGTATTTTTTTTTCTTTTCTTTTTAATCTATGGAAGTGGTAATTCATCCTTTGGGTTTAAACTGCCAGTTTTAGGAATCTGATCATAAATAATTTTTGTCATCCTACCAGTCAAAAGTTTTAGAATGGTAAGATTTTTAAAAATGTTTTTTATGTGTTTTAAAAGAAGTCACTTATGCTTGCTTCAGAAATTATTTTAATATGCTGATTTGCTGCTCTAAAAACATTTATTATTATTATTATTATTATCAGTGTTTAAAACAGTTCAAAAGTTTTGGGTCAAATTTTTCTTTATTAATGCTTCTGTAATGCTTGTATTCAGCAAGGATGCATTAAATTAAGACTGTATAATGTTACAAAAGCTTTCTATTTCAGCTATATATATATATATATATATATATATACACATACATACACAAACACACATATCGCACACACACACACACACACACACATTGTTAGAATGTTTGTATATATTGTATATAGTGTAGATTATTGTACTTCTAAAGTTAGACTATTTTTACATTTATTGACATATTTACATTATTTGTTCACATTTAAAAAAAATGTTATTCTATTTATTATAGTTATATATTATAATATAATATTAATTAAGATAATAAGTTAATTTATTTAATGATTTTAAATTTCCTTTTTATTTAACTTTGTTTTTGTTTTTTTTCTTTACTATATAGAATAGTTGAGAACTGCTAGGAAAGTACAAGGATCCCCACAGGCAAACAGTACCACAGCTCTGGCTAAATTGTATCTTCTTTTAATCCAAAGCGATATTTTTATTTATTTATTTATTTGTGGGAAGCTAGGGCTTCCATTCCAATAGTGGTCGTATTGAGCATTACAGGTTCTCCCTTTATTTATTTATTTATAATTGAGTTGAGTGATCTTTGCCCCATTAAAATGTATCTGGTTTAATGATGAAGACCACTTGTGCACAAAATAATTATATTTTCCAGGTTAGAAGTTCCTCATTGTTTTGCAAGTAATTTAAAATCCTGCATTTCAATAAATAAAAAAAAAGATTGTGAAGAATAGAAAGGTGATAAGGTACATCATAATTTACACCTCCGGGAAGATCTCAATTTATCATTTCGCACCTATGTATTCTGCATTTATAATTGACATGGATGTGTAACTCTCTCAGGGCACCTTCAGCCCTCTCAGTCCCTTTCTATACACATACACACTCCTTTTCATTCTCTGCTTATTTGCCCCTCTCATCTCTTTCTCCACAATCTCTTTTGTAATCCCATCAGTACAATCAATGTTGTAATTGTAGGTCTGCACCTGTCATTTCCAATTAGAGCACTTTGTGCCTGACAAGATGTGAGACTGGTGTGTGATCAGGCTTCACTCAGAACATCAACCTCTAGCTGTCATAGCACATGGGTCAAAACATTTACCAATTGAATATGTCTTAATGTATGCAAAATGCATATTTTAATTTAATGCTGGATGCTGTTTGATAAGCTATATTTATATTTAACAACATCAATTATTATTATTTTTTCTCCATTACAGATATTCCGCTCTCCATCCTTCCTGGATCCCATCATGAGCTACAGGAAGATGGACAAGCATGGAAGCCCACAGTATTGCCGCCATTTTCTGTCTGACAACAGCATCTTCCATGGTAGGTTTATGTCCGTATGATGGATATATCGTAATGCAGCATCGTTATACAGAACAATATGAGAACTGGGAATTTTGCACTCCTCCAACTCTCAGGAAATGTGAAGAGTGGTTTTTGATAACTTGACCACCAAATGCATTTGGGACTGGTATACACAAGGTGGTGCTGTATCTTACATCATGAGAATAATAAAGCGTTTGTATAGATTGTTTGGGAATTGCCATCTACGGCACTGAAAGGAAAGGAAATCAGTCCTTCTTGACTTGATTCCGTTTGTTTAAATGGGACTGAGTCCCCAAGGCCACATCGCTGAGCACAAAACTGACAGCTTGACAGAAATATCACAGCAGTACCCACTACAAATAGCTACAGATGGGTTGAAAAATGAAAGAATTTGTCCAGCCATGCTTACATGCAAATTGGAGAGACAGGAGTAGAGGAGGGAATATTGACAGATAAGAGCCAGGGAATAAATTCTCATTATTAAATGCTAAAGGTTATAGCCTATACCTAACGCTAGCAGATCTTACTTAATATATTCATCATAAATTACATTTTGACCACATTTCCTGTGACATTTCCAGATATTTAATTTTGTATTCTTTCTTATATATATATATATATATATACAGTGGGTACGGAAAGTATTCAGACCCCCTTAAATTTTTCACTCTTTGTTATATTGCAGCCATTTGCTAAAATCATTTAAGTTAATTTTTTTTCCTCATTAATGTACACACAGCACCCCATATTGATTGAAAAACACAGAATTGTTGACATCTTTGCAGATTTATTAAAAAAGAAAAACTGAAAAAAAAAATTAACTTAAATGATTTTAGCAAATGGCTGCAATATAACAAAGAGTGAAAAATTTAAGGGGGTCTGAATACTTTCCGTACCCACTGTATATATATATCTCATGTTATGATTTCCAGGCCTGGAAATGTAATGTAAATTTCTATATTGAATATAATATTTGTAAGTTATGCTTCCGCAGTGCTCAAAAAACCTAGAAATATCAAGGAATTTAAAAACAAATTCCATGAAAATGAGCAACATTTTCATACATTTTAACTTTTATAGATAAATATACACTACTGTGAAAAACTTTGGTGTTGGTAAGTGTAACAAAGTTCGTAAGGGGAAGAAGGAAGTGACTCAGGTAGGCGGTTTGGAGACTCGTGCGGCCATTTGCGGCACGCGTCCCGGAGCTGCTGAGCCATCACAAAAGGCCGGCCGTGTTCCCCCAGCTCCAGTGATCGGAACCGCTGACGGTGTTGTTCGGGGTTCCGGCCGGATTTTTAATTTTTTTTAATTTTTGTTGAAACAAGTCTCTTATTCTCAGGCTCTCAAGGCTGCAATTAAAGTGTAGATCAAAATTAGAGAACAATCTATAAATACTTTTTAAAATTAAATTTACTTTTTTTTCTGAAATATTGTTAATCTTCATTGCTCAAAATTTGAAGGAATATTAGCTGTGGATATACCCCTGTTATACTAACATGTTTGACAAAATGACAATTTCAACAAAAACCTTTATTTTGTAGAAAAAAAACAGTGATCAAACTTAAAGAACATTAACCATTTTTTCAATGTTCTTTGCTTCAAGGAACTGCTTTACCCATTTTGCAGTGTGACGGGGACATTGTCCTGCATATAAAATTACAGGCTGATTGGGAGATGCTTGCAGGGAAGGTACCACATGATGCTGAAGGAGGTTCTGATAAACATTTGCATTCACTCTGCCATGTAGCTGTATAAGAGACCCAACTCCTGCTGCATAAAACATCCCCTAAAGCATGACACTTCCTCCTCCACCTTTCCCTGACTTCTTTACGCACTTGGGGTTCAGCCTTTCCCAGTTTGACACCGAACATAATGTTTCCCATCAGACCCAAATAAATTAAACTTGCTCTCTTCACTAAAGTGAACTTTGGACCAGTTCTCCTCTCTCCACACAACATGCTCCTCACTGCAGAGTGCGCTTTCAGTCCGACTTCTCTTAAACGTGCCAAGACAGATCCTTACCCTGTTCATCGCTGAACTGGCAAGCAATTCCAGCTGCAGTGCTGAACCAATTCCCCATTGAGAGTCTCCACATTATCCTGTCTTCTCGTGTATTTGTCTTACGTGGACAACTAGCCTTTTTGGGGGACTTTAATGAATTAGTGTCATTGTAAAGCTGCAATATTGTAGAAATCACAGATTTGTAATGACCAGCTTCTCTTGCAATGGCTGAAAAGGTCATCCCTTTGGCCTTCATCTGGACCTCCTCCTGTTGCAGGGTTTCAGTCACCTTAGAGTGGCCCATCATCTTGCAATCTCTGTGAAAATTGGAGGAATGCTGCCAGTTAAATAGAGTTTGTCATATAATTAAGGAAATTAGCACCAGGTGCCAGATTAACACCAATAGATTTCTTATCTGTAAGTGTTCTCTAATTTTGATCAGAGTCCTTTTTTAAATATATCATTTAAGTTTTTTATACTGTGCTTCAGAATACAATTTATAACTGCCCTTCTACTCCTGTTAGGATAAGTTCAAATAAGACTAAGTAGTGACCTTGAAATATAGGAAATTGTAGGTTGTTCTCTAATTTTGATCTCCACTGTTTCAGATCCAAAAAACCCCCCAGTAATATTGTGAAATAGTATTCAAATATAAAATAAGTTTTCTATTTTAATATATTTTACAATTTAATTTATGATGTTAATTTATACATGATGTTTTATGTTACATTATGATTTGTGCTGAATATTCAGCTGTCATTGTTCCAGTCTTCAGTGCTGCATGATTCTTTAGAAATTCTAATATGCTGATTTGGCCCTCAAGTAACATTTCTTATCAATGTTTAAAACATATGTGCTGCTTAATATCTTTGTGAAAACCGTCTTTTTGTTTTAAGATTCTTTGATGTAGCACTTGAAACAAGTCTTATGCTTACATGTTTTTTTTTTTTGCTGATGAAAGGTACATCAGATTATTGAGTTTATATATGGGTTAGGTTTGCTTTAGCTATAATCCCTCTGTATAAGTACAATCAGCATTTACTCCAATTACGTACAATCAGCATTTACTCTGCAATGACCCCTTTCAAGATCATTATAATCTGCATTAATGCTTAAGTAGACCTACCATACCCATATTCTAGTGCCGTATATTGACATGAACAAGATGCAGTTGTGTGGTGGTGTGTTTGTTCCTCTGAGAGAGGCGTGATTGTTGTCTAGTGGCCGGGCAGTTGAAGCATGATGTCCATCAGCTCTGTGGGCTGCAGCCCGCCTGTCTGTCTGAAGGGAGGTGTTTTGTCTGGCTCTTCTTGCTTGGCATGCTGGGTTGCAACGCTGCAGTAATTTACCCTCATTCATTCTTTAAACGTTTTCACTCCTCCCACAGCCAGAGATGGATCAACCTGTCTGGAAAATGACAAAAGCGAGTGATTTAAGTTTATGAAACATGTGTTTGCTTCCCAATTCCACTGGTCCCTTTTTATATTGCACTGGTTTCCAGTTTCTTTCTCTCAAACTGTGTCTCACTCTCTCTCTCACTGTTTTATTGTCATTTGCTTGCTCGTTTGTCTCAGATGGCTAGCGCAATAATGATGGAGGAAATAATAATGAAAGAGAAAAATAAGGAGTAAGGATGTAAGTAAGTGGAAATCGAGTTTATATGCATCACTAGAAAATATTAGAGGTTTTATATGATATGAATCACTTGTAAAATAAAACCAAGAGCAGCGTATGTGTGTGTTGGTGTGTAAATTGATTATACGATAGACTAGTGCTTTGATTCCCCCAGTGATGCCTGGCCAGCCCAATTTGATAGCGCCTCAGACACATTTTCCTGCCACACAATACACACATGAAGAAAGGAAACAGGGAAGCCTAACATTGTCTTGACCTATCAGATTCCTCAGACGATGTTGATTGTATCAGCTTTATTCCAAACCAGATTAAAGCTCTGGGAACATCTACATCACTTCACATCTATCGGGATCTATTGTTGGGAGTTTGATTGGTTAATGTAGACCTTGCTTTTCAGTCAGCAACAATGTCCCATTTGACATTTAGCACTTTAAGGGCACCGACACACACACAGAGAGAGAGAGAGAGAGAGAGAGAGAGTCTGGAACAAATCCGGCTTATTATTATGCTGTGAATATGAAACTCTCTAAGGAATCGACGACAAGGTCCAGACTTGCTTATATTTTATAAGGCTTTATTTCCACTTGTCACTGATGCTGTGTGATGGATGAGTGTGACGGAGGCTTCACAGTTAAGTGCTCGCCAATTGAAACATTGAGTGAGCATATTTAACTTGGTACATCATGCTGAGCATATTTAACAGCCATATTTAACAGTCTGGATAGAAGTGATATTAGTGTTTGTCAGCTATTACATCTAACTTAATAACTGTGAAAAGGAGTAGAACAATAGTTCAACCAAAAACATTCTGTCATAATTTATAGCCTGCATGTTATACATTTATTCAAATTGTTCCAAACTTATTTGACTTTCTTCTGTGGAACACAAAATGAGAGATTTTGCAGAACGTTCATCCTGCTTGTTTCCATTCAGCAAATATAGTGAGTGTGGCTGTTACACTTTTGTGCAGTCAAACACAAACAAACACTAGGTTTGACATCAGTAATACCAACCTCATGTACTAACATTCAGAAGTTTGGGGTCAGTAGTTTAAAAAAAAAATTTTTTTTTTAAGGAATGAATACTTTTATTCAGCAAGGATACATTGATCAAATGTATCAGTAATTACTTTTATGATGTTACAAAATAATAATAATAATAATAATAATAATAAATGCTGTTCTTTTGAAATTTCTGTTCATCAAATGTGTTATTGGAGCGCCAAATCAACATTACAATTGATTTATGAAGGATCATGTTACACTGAAGACTGGAGTAAAGGCTGCTGAAAATAAAGCTGAAAATCAGCTTGCAAATAAAGGAATAAATTAAGTTTTTAAATATATTAAAATAGAAAACAGTTATTTTAAAGTATAATAGTATTTCACAATATTACTGTTTTCATTATATTTTTGATCAAATGAAGCGTATAAGAGATTTTTCATTCAATCAATCAATCAATCAATCAATCAATCAATCAGTCAACATTTAAGACTAAATTTCAGTCTGTTCTTACCATCAAATGGCTTCAAAAGATTTGGAATGCAGCAAATTAGTTGTATGGACTACTTTTATTAAGCTTTTGTGGTGTATTATTATTATTATTATTATTATTATTTTTTTTTCAGTTTTGAAGCTTGACAGACACTGTATTCTTCAGTTGAATGGAAATGAGCTGTGTGAACATTCTACAAAACACCTGTTGGTTCCCGCATAAGAAACAGTAGTGTATTTGATCTTAAACATTGCACTAGCAACACCAAGGTCAGGGGTTTGAATCCGAGGGAAAGCAACAACTGATAAAATGTAAATGCATAGCTTGAAAGCAATGTAAGTCGCTTTGGATAATATGTGTCTGCCAAATGCTTAAATGTAAATGCAGAAAAAGGGTCATACAGGTTTGGAACGGCCCGAGGGAGTAAATAATGACAGGACATTTTTGGAATGAACTTTGCACTGAAGCATTGAAAACAAATGTTTATTTATTGAATTATTTTACAATTTGTGGTAAATGTGTAATGTAGGCAATTATGCGCCTGGGAAGTATAGAGTAAAGTAATCCATAGCTGAAAATCTGTTTACACTTCACATCATATTCCCACTCATTGTCAGCAGTCCAAAATTTCAGCACATAGATCAATGAGAAACACATTATGACATATTAATCTTTTAGAAACCTTCCACTTAACTCTAATAGCTCTGAACCGTGCGTCAATGCACATTCATCTGTATTGATGCGATGAGAAAGTTCATTTATTATCCCAGAAACGTGAGTTTAAACTCATTCAGATGGTGTTTTAATCGGTTTATTCACAAATACCTGTGAAATAGGTTGATTTCAAGTCAATTGGAACATGTTTTATAAATCAGTGTCAAAAAGTGACCTACTGTAGCTTATCTGAATTCTCCATAAGGGAGACAAAATGACGCGCGCCTCAGGTGAACTATACGACTCCTCAAGAAATTTGCTTTTAGTTGGATTTATAAGAAAGAATCACTAATGTGTTAGAATGCATGTTCCGCTGACCCGTTAATCGCTTTCATAACACCCACATCCCATCGTCTTCCCTCCTCCCTCCTCCCTCCTGCTCACGAATATGTGCAGAAAAGAAGCGCAGACATGCCAAGCGCGGAGATCAGAGTCACTGAGAATGAGGCGAAACGAGCGCGCCTCACTGAGCGGAGACTGGAGATTCATTACATGAATCAGTTGGATTTTTAAAAATGATTCATTTAAAATTTATAGCCAACATCCATTTATTAAATGTAACCGCATATAAAATTCCTGAGGAAGGGTGTCCAATTACAGATATATTTAATGGAAGAGTGCAAAGACACCTGCATTCCGAAGCGCACATTTTGTTTTCTGATCGTGGTGCCGAAAGGGATTCGGTCTTAATGCGGTGTTTACCTGTTATCAACTATAATGGCGGAACTGGAAGTTTTAAAAAACATCAGTTTTGAGAAGGGTGAGTCATGCATTACGCTGCTATAACATCAGTCACATAACTGATTTATTTTCTAGCATGTGTCCACGTTACGATGCAATTGTGCACTGGTTTTTATTATTGTTTCTTTTCTGATGGGTGTCATTTTTTTCTCTTATGATTAGGCACTTAATTCAGGTTAACCAGTTAGATACTAGATTAAGTCTCTAATGAAGCATTTTAATATAAGTGATATTGGCAGTGTGTCTTTTTGAGCTGTGCTTGGGTTTGTACACGCATGACTTTAAGTGAGAGGAGCTGTCCAGGGTTCTACATCGGAATGCTGTTGTACTCTGTGGGAGGGGGTAAGAGATGCCGCTCCAAAACACGAATCTACAGGCTGTGGCTAATTGAATGTTTGCCATCTATTTAGTTCTCAAGCTGCGAAACCTAATGTTCTGGTTTGAGGATCTGATTTGTGTTACCAATTATATTAAAACCATCACAGTTCATTATGAGGAGCGTTTCCATAGGTATTTTGGAGCAATATAATAGAATAGGATTTTTTACTCCAGCCTTAAAGCCCTGCTTTATTATGATAGGGTTAGTTATTGTTTTTGGTGCCATCTGTGTCGTGATCTGCAATTAGATTTCGGAGGCGAGGAAGCTACAAATCTGGCAGCTATTCTGGTATTACTAAATAACAGTAGAGCATGGTGCTAGCAGTGCCAAGGTTATGGCTTCGATTCCCAATGCATTAAGTGATCAATTGGATACTTTCAAGGCAGCGTAAGTCACTTTGGATAAAAGCGTCTGCTAAATGCATAAATGTAAATGTATAAATGTGTACTTTCTGAAAACCTTTTATGATGGTACTCATAGTATGCATATATTTGCTAGTAAACAAAACAAAAACACTGTTAAATAAATTATTAATAAAAAATGAAATACTCTCATTTATACAGATTTACAAATACATCTTGCTTCGTGCTTTTGTCATCAGCAGTTCTGGGTTCAAAACCAAGCAAATTTTGGTTGCATATAGTGTTTTTATATCAGAAACAGGGTCACACGTGGTTGCATTTTATTTCATGATTTCATTACAAAACGAGATCAAACATATGTCTGAGAGAGGGGCGCAGTGCTTTAGTGGTGCTCTGGGCGAATATATCACCTCTGCCACTGACTACAGGGAAACATAATGCTTAATGTAATGAACTATAAAGGTGTTTATGAATGTGTAAGCCGTGATGATAACCAGGGTCTCGTAGGGTCATTCCTCTGGTGCTTTCTGCAATTCTTTTAGCCCTATGTTGTAGAGACCTTGATAAAGGATTTTAATTGTCATTAGAAATTTTGTGCACTATTCTTTATAATGGTGCCATTTATCAATTGAAAGATTGATTGTGGCACTATTAATGTGTAAAATACCAGCACAACAATAATAAAAGCTGTTTCGTCCCTGGGTCGCCGTGATTTTGCCAAATAAGACATGTTCCTGGATCACCATCTTTTGTTGATCCTGGATCAACAACTGTCCAAAAATATAGACTTAACCCAATCCCTACCCCTAAACCTAACCCTACCCATAATTTATTCCTAAAAACAGCGTGAAATTATAGCTGATTAACAAGGGTGTAGAAGCACCTAACCCTGATTGTAAGCCTAAACAGATATTTCCTGAAAAGTTATCCCTCAATTCTGATTGGTTGATAGGAATGTTGATCCAGGAACATGTTGTACTTGGTGAAATCACGGTCACCTTCGTCCCTGCTCCACAATGGAAAGACCTTGCTGTTCTCCTTTATACAGTATATCATGTCAACAGGTTACTCTCTTTTGTTTCTGTTTGTTTTGGACTGCAGTGACTGTTTACTCCCCCACAAAGAGAAAATAGGTCCTTCATGTTAAAAAAGTGCTTTCCCTCTCAGATAATGATGATTCACTGCAGTATTCCCTTTATTTTCAGACCTCATCTACATAAACCCTTTCCTTTCCTTTCCTTTCCTTTCCTGTCCTGTCCTGTCCTGTCCTGTCCTGTTCTGTCCTGTCCTTTTCCCATTTATGCACTGACTGTCGTTACTCCTTTCTGTCTGTGAAGGTGTTTTGTCTCAGTGCCTGTCAATTGATTTTGTAAATTATAAGAGAGAAGCCTAATTATCCATTAACTTGGTAATGAGGTTAACTAAGATGTTGTTTTTTTGGGTTGTACTGTAGCCCCTGTCTTAAGTGATCCCTTGAGAGTAGCAAGCTCAAGAGAATGGACATGACTTTTCATTTTAATGATGAATGTAGTCATAGGCCTTTACGATCACCCATTCTGTATAAACTAATAGGCTTCAGTTGCACAACTAGCACCATTAAAGGGAAACTGGAGGCAAATTTCCATTCAATGCATCTCCATGGCCATTCTTTCTGAAGTGGAGAAGATTAGACAGTTCACAGGGGTACTCGTTTCTGTTCTGTGAGATATCCGTATCAGCTCTGCACCATCCTTGTGCTGGGTAAAGGGAAATGGCAAAGGGGGAGGGGCTTTCCCAATTGGCCCAAAATCTTACTGAGCATCTCCCCAAACACCAGCCTGCCTAACAGTGCTTCTTTGATGTCAGAACTAGGAACGCACGGAGGGAACCCTGTCAGAGCAGCAGTCATGAATATATTAAGATTCCGCACAGTTATTTTTGCTCTAATGGATTGTGGGGGCTCAGTAGGGGTTTTTGTTGAAAGCGTGGTGGTGCAGTTTGAGTGAAGGCAGTAATATCATAATTTTTTTCTAATTAAGACAGAGAAGATGTGATAAGTGGTTATTTCCTCTGTTTGGATCCACCATTTAGTGCGTGGATGTTGGGGATCTGCTGTTCTCTCAAGAGAGCTCTGCAAGGAACCAGTGTCCAATAGTGTCCACCGGGGCGCTATCATTGGTCTTTAATTAGTCCCCATATTTTCCCTTGATTTCCACAAGACGTACCTCCAACTTTCCTGAATACCCTGACAGAAGGTTATATTTTCAATATAATGAAAGAGAATGAGGACTGGAATTGCTCCAAGCTCCAAAATCATAAAAAGTACTACAAAAGTACCATAAAAGTGGTCCAAGCAGCAATATGACAATGTATTCAATGTATTCTTCTGAAGCCATACGATAGCTTAGTGTGACAAACAGAATGGGTTTTTTCAAGTCATCTTTTTTTTCAATTAATTGGTTGATTAAAGGCACAATATGTAAGATTTTTTTATTAAAATATCCAAAAACCACTAGAACAGTGTTATATATTTTGCTGACTTGTGTACTTACATTATCCCAAATGTTTCGAAGAATGTTTAAATCCAGAGAAATAAGCAATTTTAACTAGTGACACGGACCGTGTCCATAGTGTCATTGTGTCGCCTGCCAATGACGTCATAACCCCTCAATTTCCGGTTTTGTTTTGTAGAAAACATGGAAACACCAAAGACGCTTTAATATGTTATGCGTTTTATTAGACAGGTGACGACCGCACAGAGTAGCATTATAACAGAACTTTCAAATGTATCTAGTATGATAAAACAGCGCTGCTTTTTTCCCCCACATACGCACGACCGGAAGGAGCGGAAGCGGTCGACTGTGGCATAATAAAAGCTCCGTTGCTTTCGAGCCATGTGTCGCGCTCGTTCAGCGGCCTTATTTTGCTTAGATGGCTTTCCGCCTCACCCTGCTTCATACTACAACGTTAAAGGCACAATATGTAAGATTTTTTTATTAAAATATCCCAAATGGGGATGAAGACGACAACTCCCATGATTCCACACTCAGTCACGGCGTCATCAAACTACGCCTTTGTTTCTTTGTTTGTTTTGAATACGCGCCCTCTAGTGGCAAAAAATTACATATTGTGCCTTTAACTTCACAAAACTGATCTGAATTATGTTCATGAAACAGACTGATCTGATCCTCGAGATTGTCACTGAACAACAACATAAATGTTGGTCTGTTTCTCACACAAAGCTAACATATGTCTTCAGAAGATGGAATATAGTACATATGGGCTAAGTGTATTGTCCGCTTGTGTTCTTTTTGAAGCTTGTAAACTTCCCTTTCATTGTAAGTGACCAACTTAAAGGGTTAGTTCACCCAAAAATGAAAATTAGCCCATAAATTACTCACCCTCAAGTCATCCTAGGTGTATATGACTTTCTTCTTTCAGACGAATCCAGTCTGAGTTATATTAAAAATTGTCTTTGATCTTTCAAGCTGTTTCATGGCACTCAGCGGGTGTTGCATGCATCAGTCCAAAAGAAGTTAAATAAAAAGTGCCTGTCCATAAAAAAAAGTGTCTCACGTGGTTCCGGGGGGTGAACAAAGGCCTCCTGTAGCGAATCGATGCGTTTTTGTAAGAAAAATATCCATATTCAAAACGTAATAATCACTTTAATGTAGCCTGCGCCAACAGTTGTACACAGAAGCAGCTCCGGGCTGATGACGTATGAGTTCAGCTTTGCGCATGCGCCGGTGAGTCTCGTGAAAACCAACGTTTGTTAACAGGAGCAAAGGAAGCAAAGTTTCCTTACTTTAGCAAAGGAAAACCAGTCTCCTCTTGGCTTATATCGAAATCCTCCGACATTCTTCTTTACAAATCCTCGTTTTGTACTTCTAATAAGTGACGTTGTTTTGTTTTGATCTCTCCGCTGCGCTTCCGCTTGCGTCACTTCTGAGCGGCGCATGCGCAAAGCTGAACTCATACGTCATGCTCCCGGAGCTGCTTCCGGGTTACCGTGGATGAATTCATTTTCACTCTAGCATGTGCAGCTCCGAAGACCTAGAGAAAACGAGGACACCGAGAACTTGAAGATGTGAAGACGTCAGAGAAATGCATTCATATTGCAAATTGTGAGACTAAATGATTTATAGTGGATGTTCAGCTGATATCATGAGGAGTGGAGGGGTTTTCAATAAATTTGTGACTTCCCCTCCAGTTCCACTCGTGCTTCATGAGCACACAATTCACGGGATTGGACCTCAGAGAGATCCACCCACACTTGGAAGTTAAATCCCCCCTCTTAGGTTTTTCAAAGAGCTCACTTTAGATCTGTCTTTTTTAAAGTTACATCTTTCTTGACCTGCATTGGCTTCTTTATACGTTATAATGGTTTTTATGCACACTGTGTGCAATGTGTCCTTTTGAAAACAAAAAGACAGATTTTTGGGGATCACACTCGTGTACTCGTGTTATGTCATACCATTAATATTATCTGCTTTCTCTTCCATCTCCATTACTTATGCTGCTCACTTTGACCCTCTAGGACAAAAACACATCTGTTCAAAGCCCCACCATCATGCACATTTTCCCCACAACAATACATTAGCTTTTCTGTGTAAATCCCTGCTCGGTACTGCTTTCTACTGTCACAAAGGTTCAAAGGCTCCGTGTGAATAGCTGGCGGGATATAAGATAGATGACCAAAGAGAGGGTGGAGTGAGGGGTTCTGGATAAAGAAGTGGGCGTTAGATGTGGACACTCAGAGAGAGATTACGGCTCTCAGTCTCAAGGGAAGGAAGCAAGAGAGAGTTCTTCAGGAATGACACTCAGTTTCGAGCGGTCACCTTTGTGTATTGATGGCATGAGACCCTTCTTCCTGGCATCAGAGCGCTCGGCCATGGTCAACGTAGCGTCACTTTTGGCCCGTAGGTTCTACCATGTTGGAGGCAGCGTGGCGGTGCCACAGAAGTGTCGTTTGGCATATATAGGTGAGACGTTTCTTGTAAGAGTAAATGTGTGTGGGGGAATGCACATGTATTGGTTATCAGCTGATATATATTTTTATTTAATTTTTTGTACCAGTCGTTATTGGATATTTAATTTGTTTATGCTAATTTCCCCTGTTTTTACAATTAGGCTACCTTTGCCATTATCTAACATTTACATTTACATTTACATTTATTAATTTGGCAGATGCTTTTATCCAAAGCGACTTACACTGAGGAATTGAACGACTTGCGTTGAGGAATACAACAAGCGATTTACCATAAGGTGGCAATAAACACGAGAAGTGCCCGTAATACAGTTTATCTAAAAAAAAAAAAAAACCAATACAGTATTGTCACTGTTAAAGTGAATATCATTGTCTTTATTATAATATTGATTGATTATTTCATTTAGACAGAATGTAAATATAAACACTACCGTTCAAATTATTGGAGTCAGTTAGTTTTTTTTTTTTAAAGAAATCTCTCATGCTTACGGAAGCTTTATTTATTTAATAAAAAAAAAATACAGCAAGTATTTATAAATACAAATTCAACAGTAATATTGTTAAGTGTAATAAGAATTTGTTTTAGTGTCACATGATCTCGAAATCATGCTGATTTGGTGTTCAAGTAAAATTTCTTATTATTATCAATGTTGAAAACAGTTGCATTATTTAATATTTTTGTGGAAACTGTGATACATTTTCTGGATTTTTAATAATAATAATAATAATAATATATATATATATATATATATATATATATATATATATATATATATATATATATATATATATATATATATATATATATATATATATATATATATATATATATATATATATATATATATATATATATATATATATAAAATTACATATACTAATCTGCTTATTTTCAGCATTATCTGTATTTGTGTTTATGTGTGTACTGCTCAGCCAGAGATACATGATGCAGAACTCAAAGTCAATTAGTCTTATTGCTCTTTATTGTTTCATGGCTTTCCAGCTGTCAGTTGGGCTGAAAGCACTAACCTCCTACTCCCTGCTCTGAGTCCTAACATTAGCTTGTATGTTCATTAGACTGACATTTGTGAGCTTGCGTTTTTACCACTACATTGCATCAGAAATGTGAGTCAATTGGAAAAGAGCAAAAAGGATGCTCTGCCTATTATCACCTCTCAGAAATAGTGGAAGACTTCTACTCGGGGATTCAGAGCCCAAGAGAGGAAGTGAGAATGATGGCATGTGCATAACATGTTTTTTTTTCTGCCTGGTATTCTACCTGAATGAATATGTCTGGTGTGAAAGTGTCTGTTTTATGGAACAGAGGGCTTGAAATGCAGCGTTCTCCTACAAATGTAAACATAAGCCAGTGTTTCGGCTTTTTAAGATCGAGAAAAGGTCTGTGCTATGAAAAGGTGCACAGCTTTTTTAGAAACACCAAAGTATTTCCATGACTTCGTCTTTAAATGCTGCATTTGTTCCTGCATTTTGGATGAGTGCCTATTGCTGTCTGTCCTGTTTGAGGTTGAGTTAATTAAGCAAGAGCAAAATGAGTTGGATTTTGATGCATGGGATGAGATGAAATTGAAGTGCTGGTAAGAATGGGAGCAAATCTATTATCAGATATTTGATTCTGAACAATGAGAGCACAGCGTTTGCACAGCTACATTGTTGGGTATTTATAGCACAGACTGTGCACATACACCGTTTAATCTGCTTTATTGGTGTGTGTGTGACATGTTCCACATCCAGATCCTCTTCCTCACAGCGCTCTGAGGCACTGTGTGAACGCTATGACAGTGCTGCTAAAGCATCTCGCTGACTTGGCTGTGGCTCAGATCTGCCTTGTGGAGGGAGTCTTTTGTCCTCTTCTGGTGGAAAGAGGCAATATGTGGTTATTGCTTTGGTTATAATCTAACCTGATCTCATGATGATCTTGGTGGTGATCAAGATAACAGTGCTTATGATTAGTTGGCTGTTATGATTTTTTCAATAGCTGATACTGATGCTGGTAACTAGACAGCTGGTTGACTGATGGCTGTTGTAATGCTTATATATGTCTGTAACGAATCCAGTCCACTGAAGGCGAGAGTAGTGAAGAACCCAAGTGCAGTTTATTTACAGAGTGATCCAAACAAGATACACAGACTTGACTTGACTTGACGAGGCATGAACACACTTGACTAGGCATGAACAGACTTGACGAGGCATAAACAGACTTGACATGAACAGACTAGACTCACCAATAACGGGATAAATACATTCAATACACGACCGACAATGGCAACATGATGGCTACTTATAGGAAACAAGAGGGTCACATGACAAGAACAAACCAATGGGAAACAAGACACATGACTAAGACAACCAATCAGAACATGACACATACACAAGGCAGAGATACATGAGGGCAAGGGAAGCATGACACAAACAGCATAAAACAATTACAAAATAAAAGACATGGAAACATGAACAAGACAAAACCCAAACACCACATTACAATGTTACAGTTGCATGGTGTTAAATGAGATGTACACAAAATTAAAACACATTTTAATTTTTTTTTTCTTAATTTATTTTACTCCCTAAAAAATGAAAAAGAAAATAAAACTGAAAAGGTTTTAACGTACTGTATGTAACATTATTTAGAAAATCATCATTTAGCAAATTTCAGGACCTTAACCAGCTGACAATGTGCTCCTCTTCAGCACAGTTCAGCAGTTCAGCCAGTGTGATGTGGAGCATAAAAGTTAATGCATTGATGCATGTGATTCATTAAATATGTTGACATTATAACTGTTTCATTTTGTAATGTATCCATTTATCAATACAGAAGGGACCTATAATAAAAGTCAGTCATTAACACTCTTATGGTGAAATACAACTATGTAGCTCAACAAGTATAAAGTACTGTATTTCTGAAGAAGCATTAATGAGAAGACTGTCATACTTCCACAGCAAAAACATCTTTGTACATATGTTTGGAAAGTGTGGGGATTGATTGATTGACTGATTCAAAATTATTGAAGAGGCATTAAATTAATTGCATTTATTGTATGCTTTTATACAGTAAATGCATGCAAATTAATTGAGCAACCCATAAACATAAAATGTTTTGTTAACATAAAAATATAATAATAATAATAGTAATAATAATAATAATTATTATTATTATTGAAATGTAATATAATTATACAAATTGTGAACTATTAACTGATATTGAATTATTGAATCTATTGACAGCCTGTCACAAGTGTGTTTTTGTAACAGGGGCAGTGTTTGCGTGTGGCAGAGTATGGCAGTTGCCATACACTAGCATTCAGAGCTCAGACAAAACATCTTGATGATGCTTGTTAAAGATAATCCAAATATTTTTAGGAGAACAGACCTGAACATTGCTAGTTCGACGTTCCTAATAGTGACAATTCACGATGAGCACTGATAACAGCGACTTCTCTGATTGGATCCTGCTTCAGGATTGTTGTTAGCAACAATTTTTTTTACCTGTGTTTTGGTCATTAAAATGTTTCTTTATTATTATTATTTTAACAACATAGAAATCATAATGGCAGATTTTACAAAATCATATACAGTACATGTATGCATTATTGCAAAAGTAATTCTTAATAATTTTCTGTGTGGAGTGTGTGCGGTCGCACTATATTGCATCAATTATCGTGCGTCTTTTTGATTAGCACCCAACACTGCCCACTTATGCAATAAAAACTTCACAGAGAAGGCAAGACATTTGTTTTTATATTTAATGCTGTTCACTGTGAATTGTATTTAACACTAGAACCGCCAGATGTCGCTGTATACCTAAAATCGCCAGCGGGTAAATTTTACCCACACACATGACAACTGTATTTATATGACTAAAGAACATATTATTTCACTGTATTATGTCACTGTCTTCACAAAGAAGTATCTAGAGTCATGAAATTATTATGTCTGGTCATCAACTATATTTTTATCCTGTTGTTTTATGTTCAAGACTTTTTAATGCAGGCCACACTAAATCCATAACGGTCAGTAGCCTAAGCTAAAAAAAAAAAAGCCTGCACTGACAACGGAAATTAGAAGGTATCAGCCTAAATATTTGGCTGATGTAATATTATAATACAATGCCATTAATCAATATATTAAGATAACCCATGCTATTAATAAGTAAAACAGCCTATAGAGAATAATAAGAGCAATAATAATTCACCACACTGCATAGTGATGCGATTAAAAATTCTCAAGCGCACAGCTTCACCTAAATATTTATTAATTTGTTTAGTTATATCATTTATAATTTGAATAAGAGAACAACGCCATTAAACTTTGGGTAATCAAAAAATGGTTTTATTCATTACATCATATAGATCGGA
>NW_015636840.1:127459-128134 GCF_001515625.1 Sinocyclocheilus rhinocerous
ACAGGCAGCTCTCTTTTAACACAGACTTTTAAGAAGGGATGGATGTTTGCTTCAAGTGAAAGGCCAGGTAAGTGAAATTATATTATCTGGTAACACTTTAGAATAATGGTCCGTTGTTAACAAGTAACTATGCAGGAAGTAATAGGTAGTACTACATTAACACTTAACTTAATACTATTAACTAATAGAGAAGCAAGATGAACTAAGCAGTTAGTAGCAAATTTAGGACAAAGGTAGTTCCTTATTAGATATTTGCTAATTATTAAATAAAAATATCCTCATTGAGAACTACTTGCAAACTATGACCAGTTAATAAAGAATAAACAATTAATTACTAATCACAACAGTGACGTCTTAAAAGTGAACAATTGGGTTCTTTGTGGAAACTAATTTATGAATATGATATCCCCCAAATAAGTCGGCTACATTTTAAAATTGTGACTACTACTCTTACCAAAGGATGGATGTTCAAACTTAAACATAGAATAATAATAAAAATGAAAATTCACTTAAAAAGGTTAATAATTAAGAAGTGATGCTGACAAGCTCATGATTGAATTAGTTCACAATTATGAGCTCTAGTTTGTGTCAGTTCAGTATGTCTCCGACTCCAAAAGACCTATACCTTTAGTGACAGTAGGCTGGGGAGGACTTTTCTTGAATATAAATAATGAT
>NW_015636840.1:129041-136919 GCF_001515625.1 Sinocyclocheilus rhinocerous
AGTAATTAATTGGTTATTCTTTATTAATTGGTCATAGTTCACAAGTAGTTCTCAATGAGGATATATTTTTTTAGTAATTATCAAATATCTAATAAGGAACTACCTTTGTCCTAAATTTGTTAATCTTGCTTCTCTATTAGTTAATAGTATTAACTTACGTGTTAACTTAATGTAGTACTACCTATTACTTCCTGCATAGTTACTTGTTAACAACGGACCATTATTCTAAAGTGTTACCATCTGGATCACTGTCAGATGAGCTGTCAGATGCTGAGCAGACCCAGGACGCATAACTTACCATCAGTCTCTCCATCACTCATGGCATTTAGTGTTTAAATCGCCTTTTTTTTTGTCATTTTGACTTTATTTATGAAACTGATAACTGCTAAATCAGTGAGTGAAAGGCGTTGCCTAGAAATGTACAATGTTAAAACATAAGCGGCAAGAATACATGCATTATATAGTGGGTAAATTTGACCCGCTGGCGCTTATAGGTATAAATGCCCCGTTTTTTTGATCTGGTTTTATCTAAATTATTTTTAACAGCATTGGATTGTAAATTACATCATTTTAGTAAAAGTCAATGACTGGGAGACTTGAATGTTTTATTTTAAATCTTTTATGTACATTTGAAAAACAGCCACTATAGGTATAAATGCCCCGTTTTTTGATCTGGTTTTATCTACATAATTTTTAACAACATTGGATTGTAAATTACATAATTTTAGTAAAAGTCAATGACTGGGAGACTTGAATGTTTTATTTTAAATCTTTTATGTACATTTGAAAAACAGCCACGGGTAAAATTTAACTAGTGTTAATAGTCACAATAATCATGCACTTTGTTTAGGTATAATGTGGGTTTACTATTCAGGAATGTTGTTGTTGTATGTATGGCCACAGGGAATTATGCCATATCAAACGCACAACAATCAAGATGAAGTTCCAACAAACTTTAATAATCCACAAGGCAGAATCCACAATTATTTTGCAATTATTTTTAAGACCCGACACTGAACTCAAACTGAACAGAATTAGTGAAAATAACGACACACACACACACACACACACACACACACACCCTCATGTTTGTTTTTGGGAATTGTGGGGACATTCCATAGGTGTAATGGTTTTTACACTGTACAAACTGTATGTGCTATTGCCCTACACCAACCCTACACCTAACACTACCCCTTACAGGAAACTTTGTGCATTTTTACTTTCTCCAAAAAACTCACTCTTTATGATTTATAAGTGTTTTGAAAAGTGTGGACATGGGGTAATGTCCTCATAAGTCACCTTCTCCTTGTAATACCTATGTGTCATACCCATGTCATTATACAAATTTGTGTCCACAAAAATGCGCGCACACACACACTCACACACACACACACACCTGAACATAATGATGAAATCAAATAAATAACCATGACAATTAAAAAGGAGCGGGAAACAGTGCAAAACACAAACAGAGTCCATGAGGGTGTGACACAGTCCTGCCTGACTCCTATTATTTAGACCCATAATTACTTTTAAGAACTGTAAATGTACATCCAGAGCCAGAGCTGCAGGACAGAGCAGTTTGCTGAACCTGTGCGCAGGTGTTTGACTGCATAATGCATGTCTCATCCTCTGTTTTGTGTTCCTGCTCTGATGGATCTGAACACGCAGTGCTTTGTGATTTAGGCATCACAGAACCTGAGCCTCTACGACCCAATTATTCACTGTTTGATATCTCCCTGTACTTCTCACCAGGCTGCTTTGATCTGCTCTCTCGTCTTCAATCGATACCTATAAGGACACACACTCTCTCTTTCTTATTTACACTTTCTTTATCTTCTCCCTCATGTCATCTTTATCTTTCCAGGGTCAAAAGCAGGTAAAAGCAGTGACGCTACAGTCCTATAAATTACATTTTGCTCTGCTTTTCTTTTTTTCTTTTTTTTTCTCAGCTGGCCTCTGAATTGAGCTTCTGTTTTCCTCTCTGGCTACTCTGTGATGCTCTGCTAAGCTACAGTCCTGCCTAAATCCATCTGTCCCACAGAACAAATATAGGACTATAAGTATGTTCTCTGCCAATAGCTTTGATTAAACAATCAGGTGGATTGCATCGAGAAATGGGGCATGAATAATTGAGCTAGAGATAAATCTGTTCTTACTTTTTACGCTATTAAAGTCAACAAAAAGAGGAGTTTGCAACCCATTGGTGGGGCTGCTGGCTGCAACTCAGGCTCATTGGCTGCACGTTTTCATGTTTGTTGTTTGATGTAGTTTGGTTGGCTTTTTTATTGGTGTGATAGTGAGGCTAATTGGTAGGGTCTTTTTTTAAACATGTATTTTTTCATTTTTTCCTCTTAAATGTTGTCGTGTTGTGTTGTGTTATGTTGTTTATTATTGTAGCTTTGGGGCCAAGACAATTTTCCTGAAAGGACAATAAAGTAACTCAGTCACTCACTCATTCTACAGAATGAATCAGACCTGAATATACGTTTGCAGTTTTGTCCCTGACACTTTTGAAACTTTAACAAACTTGGTGTTGTTAGCCAAAAAAGTCATTTCAGAAGTGGAGAAAATAATTCACTTTTTTGAAAGACTGCTGGTTATGTGCACTGATGAATTGCACACAATAAGACCAACAACATACATTAAGAAAGTAAATAGGGTTAATTTTGATTCCATGTTCTAAAATAAAAAAGATAGATATAATAAAGATATAAAAATAACTCTGTAACACTATATTTTAAGGATCAATTCTCACTATTAACTAGTTGTTTATTAGCATGCATATTACTAGCATATTGGCTGTTTATTAGTACTTATTAGGCACATATTAACGCATTATTCTGAATTACCATATTCTGCATCCCTTAATACTACCCCATACCTAAACTTAACAACTACCCATTAACTATTAATAAGAAGCAAATTAGGAGGAGTTTGTTAAGGGAAAACTCTTAGTTAATAGTGAATATGTGTTACCTAATCTAAAGTGTTACCATTAACTCACTTCATTGTGATGTGACGTGTATGAATTTATTTAAAAGAAAAAAATCAGTATAATAAAATGTAGCCTATATATATACAGTGTACAGTGGAATTGTCTTTTTAACTCATTATTATCATGTATGAAGTGGCAGGGGAGGTTGGCGTCCTGGAAGTGAGGGGCTCTTGTCAATCCTTTTCTGAAGTATTCGCACCGCTGTCTGCAGCCTATGTTTCCTTCCCTCGAGATCTGTGCCGAGTCCCCACTGTGCAGAGCGCAGTAATCGGCCGTGAAGGTTTACTCAACATGAGACTAATTTGTTTCAAATGAGCTGGAGAGACTCATGGTAATAACAATAATAGGAGTCTAAAGAGGAGGACAAGAGACTTAGACAGAGAGAAGCAAAACAAGAGGAATGAGCGAGGGAGAGAGACCCTCATTAACTGTTTATTAGTCCTGACCACTCATTAAAATGGATCTCTTAATTTAGAGATCTAATTGATGACCCTTAGATGTAGCGAAAAGAGCAGGAACATGTGCTTGTCTATGACCTTTAACCCTCCTGGGCATTCCTTCACACCCTCCAGTTTTGCTGTTTGCAATTCCTAATTAAGTTGCATGTTATGGCATACTAAGTCAAGTGGAGAGCATGTGTCCTCTTGTGTAAACAAATGTTGAGTGTCCTTGTGGAAGTTGATGTACCCTTGGTCGTGTTGTTTCTATGTTTTTAAAATTCCAATCACAATTGTTCGGTCCAGGGAATCCCATGTGTCTGTAACAAGAGCATACAGTCCTCCAGGTCCTTCAAACCAAGTCTATATGGCAACTATTTATCCAAATTTATAGTTTTGCTTGCTTGGGGAACAGCAGCCTAGAAATGTTCTAATCCATATGTCAACATTTAAAAAAAACGCTCACCAGGAGTTGGAGACTAAACTAAAAAGCAAAGAAACATAAATACACTGTTTATATGTAGCAAAAAACATTTGCTACAAGGCACAAAAACCTTCTTGTTTTAAAGGCAATCTCAAGCTGGTGAGCTGCCTTTGCTGTCTGCCTTCTAAAGGCTAAATTCACACTGCACAAACAGACACTGTCCAACGGCAATAGACATGTTTGTTGGGTTATGTTGGACCAGTGTTAACCCTGTCGGCGTTAGTCTGCACTTTTTCATCGACTGAACATGTTCAATTACCCTTTGCCGGGTCGTGGAATGTCTGAGAAGCGACACAGCCTAATCTAGTGATTGACGGCATTGGCTGGCATCTGTTGATGCAGTGTGAATTAGCCTGAAGACAGCATCCTAACCGGGATTGAACTTGAAGAGTGGCTGATTTGAAATGCTCTGTTTAGGCGACAACTCAGCAAATTTTGATGCAGTGTATATTTTAGTATCATTGAGATACTATAGTATATAGATACTATACTATATAGTTTATACTTCCCTTTCAGTCAGTCACGTTCGACGTTATGTCAGAGTGACTGATGAATTGGGATCTTCGCTAGAGAGACCAATCACCTTCGAGTGTTAACAAAACAAGCCAATAAGTGTTGGCGTGCGATCTTTGCATCGCGCACCCTGCCCCGCAGCGCGGGTATATAAGGAGCGCGCGAGCAGACGCACATTCAGCTTTTCACTTCGGAGCCGAGCCTTTCAGCTGGACTGGTTACCGAGCATTGTGTCTGCAAGACAGCATCATAGTGTTGGTGATACGGCGCGTCAGTGGGGGTTGCTGGTCCAGTGCTGCTGCTGCTTTTGAACGGCGTGCTGCAGCTCCTCAAACTGCGGTCACGCTGCGACCTCTCCTGGGCGCTTCAACACTTTTCTAAAAGAGCAAATCTAAAAGAGCAAATCTAAAAGAGCAAATCTAAAAGAGCAAATCTAAAAGAGCAAATCTAAAAGAGC
The DNA here is from genome assembly GCF_001515625.1 of Sinocyclocheilus rhinocerous. Taxonomy (NCBI): domain Eukaryota; kingdom Metazoa; phylum Chordata; class Actinopteri; order Cypriniformes; family Cyprinidae; genus Sinocyclocheilus; species Sinocyclocheilus rhinocerous. Next base: position 133,931 of record NW_015636840.1, read on the forward strand.
AAATCTAAAAGAGCTCCACGAGTGACGCGGCGTCTTTTTAAAGATGGCTTTCCACTCGTGTGTTTCCGGGTGTGGTCGCTTCCTGGCTCCATCTGATGGTCACGAACGCTGCATCTCGTGCCTGGGCATTGAGCATGCTGAGGCAGCGCTCGTGGATGACTCATGTTCTCATTGCGGGGACATGACCATCGCGATGCTGCGATCGAGGCTCCTCTTCATTAAACGAGGGGGAGTCCCCCTCCCCATGCCCCGTTCTAGTTCCTCCCAACAGCGGAGGAATACTTCGGCGTATGGTCAGGGCGATCTGAGGGTCACAGTGCGGGCTTCCCCGTCGAGTACATCTCCGCGGGCCCCTCACTCCTCCAGCGCATCGCACCCTCTGGTGTTCCGCGATGAGGTGGCGGAGACTCCGGACAGGGCGGGGTCTAGCATCTCATTCGGACCTCCGGCAGATGACAGGATGTCGGTCACTGCATCGGGGGACGAGCTAGGCTCTGGAGATGAGGATTCGGCTGCGCTGCCTCCGTCAGGAAGAGTGGCGTTGCCCGAGTCAGATCCAGAGCTGACTGCTATGCTTTCCCGGGCCACCGAGCGCGTCGGGTTGCAATGGAAACCACCTCCATCTCCCGAACGCTCGAGGTTGGATGATTGGTTCCTGGGGGTTGTCGCAGGCCGATCGTCGGCAGCCACCTCCGGTTCCTTTCTTTCCGGAAGTGCATGAAGAGGTTACCAAATCTTGGAGGGCTGGTGCCTCTTCCGTCCTCACTGCCCTCGATGGCGGGGCGGCTAAGGGGTATGTGGAGATCCCCCCAGTCGAGCGCGCTATTGCGATGCAGCTCTGCCCGCAAAGCGCCGCCGCCTGGCGGGGTAATCCATGCCTCCCGTCCAGGGCCTGTAAGCTCTCGTCCGCTCTGACGGCTGAACGACACCTATGGCTGAACCTGGCAGATATGAGGGAGGCCGACAAACACCGTTTCCTGGACTCCCCGATCTCCCAGGCTGGCCTCTTCGGCGATGCGGTGGAGAGCTTCGCCCAGCAGTTCTCCGCCGCACAGAAGCAGACGGAGGCGATTAGGCACATCCTGCCCCAGCGGCCCGCTGCTGTCATCACCCCGCCGCCGGCTGCAGTCCCTCCGCCCGCTCGTCGCCGAGGGCGCCCTCCTACTGCCTCCACCTCCGCTCCAGCTCGGCCTCAACAGTAGCCTCGGGCCCCTCACTCCTCCAGCGCATCGCACCCTCTGGTGTTCCGCGATGAGGTGGCGGAGACTCCGGACAGGGCGGGGTCTAGCATCTCATTCGGGCTTCAGGCAGATGACAGGCTGTCGATCACTGCATTGGGGGACGAGCTAGGCTCTGGAGATGAGGATTCGGCTGCGCTGCCTCCGTCAGGAAGAGTGGCGTTGCCCGAGTCAGATCCAGAGCTGACTGCTATGCTTTTCCGGGCCGCCGAGAGCGTCGGGTTGCAATGGAAACCACCTCCATCTCCCGAACGCTCGAGGTTGGATGATTGGTTCCTGGGGGTCAGACGGAGGCGATTAGGCACATCCTGCCCCGGCGGCCCGCTGCTGTCATCACCCCGCCGCCGGCTGCAGTCCCTCCGCCCGCTCGTCGCCGAGGGCGCCCTCCTACTGCCTCCACCTCCGCTCCAGCTCGGCCTCAACAGTAGCCTCCACACCGGCTGCAGCGTGGAGCTGGCAGCAGGAAAGCGGCGCAGCCTGTCTCTGCCCCTGCCCGGCCCGTAAAGTGCCAGGGCAAGCGGCGTCCCTGAGACGGGCGACCCGGAGACTCTGGATACTGCTCTTCAGGAGGTGGTGAAGGCACCACTCCTTCCCCCGGAGGAGGGCCGAGTGGAGAATCTTTTGTTCCCTTTTTGTTTTGTTCCGCCACTGGCTCCCCAGCCAGTGGTACCCAAACATTCAACAAAAGAGCAGTTTCCTATTTCTCCGGGTCTGAAGAGGGCGAGGATGGCGGTGTGCGAGACACGGCCTCGACACTCCCGTCCCCCTCTCCTGTTGCCAGCAGGCAGCAGGGCCCGGTTCGAGGACGGTATGCCTTCTCACGCGCCCCCTGCCCAACCGTGGAGCCAGGTAAGTGTTGCACCGCACACTCAGACCCCACTCCGGGACGCTGTGCCTTCCGGGTTGGGTCCCTGCTCTCCACCTCGCTGCCCCACTGCGGGTACGTCGGTGGTTCCACTAGTTCCGCTTGTTCGGGTCCTGGGGGCCTGGCAGGGGCATTCGGTTCATCTCTGTGCCGAGCAAGGATGCTCCTGTCTTGCAAGCGGAAATCTCAGTCCTACTGGCGAAGGACGCGATAGAGCCAGTCCCTCCAGCCGATATGAAGTCAGGGTTTAACAGCCCCTACTTCATTGTACCCAAGAAAGGTGGTGGGTTGCGACCAATCCTGGACCTGCACGTTCTGAACCGGGCCCTTCACAGGCTCCCGTTCAGGATGTTGACGCAGCAAGTGTCCAGGCATGTTGTTGTCTCAACAGATACCTCTGCCATAGGCTGGGGTGCCATGTGCAATGGGCATGCAGCGTCGGGCACCTGGACAGGGCCTCGTCTGCAGTGGCAAATCAATTGCCTCGAGTTGCTAGCAGTATGGCTTGCTCTGCGCCACTTCAGATCGCTGCTACTCAACAAGGACGTACTGGTCCGACGGACAACACTGCGACTGTTGCGTACATCAACCACCAAGGTGGTCTACGTTCCCGTCGCATGTCGCAACTCGCCCGCCATCTCCTCCTTTGGAGTCAGAAGCATCTGAGGTCGCTTCGCGCCGTTCACATCCCAGGCGAGCTCAATTGTGTAGCCGACAGGCTCTCACATCAGCCCACCCTTCCGGGAGAATGGCGACTCCAGCCTGAGACAGTCCAGCTGATCTGGAGACGCTTCGGAGATGCTCAGGTAGACCTGTTTGCCTCCCCAGACACGTCCCATTGCCAGTTGTTTTACTCCCTGGCCGAGGGGACCCTCGGCACGGACGC
>NW_015636840.1:140731-160389 GCF_001515625.1 Sinocyclocheilus rhinocerous
CTTCCGGGAGAATGGCGACTCCACCCCGAGACAGTCCAGCTGATCTGGAGACGCTTCGGAGATGCTCAGGTAGACCTGTTTGCCTCCCCGGACACGTCCCACTGCCAACTGTTTTACTCCCTGTCCGAGGGGACCCTCGGCACGGACGCGCTGGCACACAGTCGTTTAAGACAGTGCTCCTCGCTGCATTGGCTTCAGTTAAGAGGGTTGGGGGACCTGCAGGCATTTTCGGTTGACGATTCGTGCCTTGAATTCGGGCCGGTCGACTCTCACGTTGTCCTGAGACCCCGGCCTGGATATGTGCCCAAAGTTCCCACCACGCCTTTCAGGGATCAGGTGGTGAACTTGCAAGCGCTGCCCTGGGAACCCGTGTGTAGTGATTCCCCTTCGGGTCATCCCACATGTGCATTCTTCCACGGTACGGCTTCCCTCATGGTAAGCCCGTGTCTTTCCCTAGCAGAGATTTCTCTGCCATCCCTGCTGCGTAGTATCTCACCCCAGGCAGGCTGAGTCTACCACAGGGACTTCCATATGTAGCACTGCCCTTGGCCAGTCCATATGTGTAATTCCACATGATACCTCCTATACGCAGGATGTGGCTTCCGTAGCGTTCCCCTACTTGGGTACGCTTTCCCAGTGTTATCCAATGTACCACTGTACGGAACAGCAGTGGCGGACACCTCTGCCTAGGCCCTGTCCTATCTTCTGCCCCAACTGGTGTGGGGGGACTTGCCGGCTTCCGTAGGGCACTGGAGAGGGTCAGCAATAATGGCGTTTTCCTTACGGATCCCAATTCGTCAGTCGCTCTGACGTAACGTTGAACGTGACTGACTGAAAGGGAACGTCTCGGTTACATATGTAACCCTCGTTCCCTGAAGGAGGGAACGGAGACGTTATGTTCCGTCGCCACAGTTGCTGTACCACCGCTGTACGGCCGAAGCCCCCCGCCTCGGCTCCTCAGCGAAAAACTGAATGTGCGTCTGCTCGCGTGCTCCTTATATAACCGCGCTGCGGGGCGGGGTGCGCAACGCAAAGATCGCACGCCAACACTTATTGGCTTGTTTTGTTAACACTCGAAGGTGATTGGTCTCTCTAGCGAAGATCCCAATTCGTCAGACACTCTGACGTAACGTCTCCGTTCCCTCCTTCAGGGAACTAGGGTTACATACGTAACCGAGACGATACTATTAAAGGCAGTCGTGGTCCATAATAGTATATTTTGATGCAGTGTTATTTTAATATCACTGAGATACTATTATAGTTTATAGATACCATTATAGGCAGTCATGGCCTAATGGCTAGAGTCAGACTTGTAACCCAAAGGTCGCGGGTTTGAGTCTCGGTACCAGCAGGGATTGTAGGTGGGGGGAGTGAATGACCAGCGCTCTCATCCACCCTCAATACCACGACTGAGGTGAGACCCTTGAGCAAAGCACCGAACCGCAGCAAAAATTGGGTGCCACTGCTCTGGGTGTGTGTTCATGGTGTGAACAAAATAGAAAAATAATAATAAATTCTGCAGAAAAAAAAGAAAGTCATGCAAGTTTGGAACAACATGAGTGTGAATACATTATTTTTAGGTGAACTATCCCTTTAACATCCTGTCTAGGTAGGCAGCTCACTAGAGCTAGAGTCTCCATTCCCTTAGAGATTATGGACCAGTTTTACTAAACGGCAAAATAGCGTTAGAGCGCAATTCCAAAAAAGCACTAATGGGAGTGGAAATTTCTGCGAGGTGATTTGTTGACAATGTGCAAATTAAAGAACACAGACGCAGCCAGATCATTTCCATAATGACCAACACGATCTACCAAGAGCAGAGCAAATTAGCATCTGCTTTAAGACATGCTTTTTTGGAGCGTTAAATAATGGCGCAAATACCAGTAATTTGATGAGCACAGACGTTAGTAAATTGCATTGTGTGGTTCATTTTAATACTCTCCTCCCATATATTTTGCATCTGAAAGGGAAAAAAATGCTTATTCAATAAGGTCAGGTGCAAAAATAACTGTCCACACCTTTTCAGCGTCTTTAGTAAATCCTGACAGTCCTATTTTAACGCCAAAGGACAGTTTGCGCTGGTGCAAGCTGTTAGGAAATCTGGACCTATGTTGTAGCTTGTTGCTGCTCATGTCTGTATTGCAACGTGTGCTGCAAACTTATGTTGAAACCCAGCTGAAGACATACAGAGTGACCACGAGGGAGAGCGAGAACCTGTGAGAGGGTTTATTTAAGAACAAACAGTGTGTTGCGGGGGAAAGGTGGAGCCACTGCTTTCATGAGAATGAAAATCAATAGTTTTCATCCACAGTAACGCTCACTGACAGTGACTTTATGAACACTGTAAGTTTATAAGGAGAGAAAAATATTGGGGAAGTTTTCTGTGTGTGCAGACACTCCCTGGACTGAAAACGGAGTGTTATTTTATTATCTGTGAATATATATTCTGCTTTTACAGGATGCTGTTTGACACTTTTTCTGAAGAAGGTCCTCTGTTTTTACTTTTCCAGTTCTAAAACTCTGGAACAACAGAGGACTTAGTGTTGGGAAAATAAGATCCAAATATCTGGACAAGATGCCACAAAGGGAAAAGAGTGGATTAAAAGTATCTACATTAAAAAGAATAATAATAATAAAAAAATAAAAAAAACCTTTGGAAGCCAGACTAGGCCAGGCACTTAATAAGACCAGAGAGCATGTACAAATACGTCATTCATTCATTCTGTCACAGTATCTTAATGTGCTTTGGAGAGTGACCTGAATCTTTCATAATAAGAAGGGCTTGTTTGAAGAGGGTGTGCACTTAAGAATCTTTCTCCTTTTTTTTCTATCTCTGCATCTTGTTTTTTAAGATTAACATGGAAGATATCACTTCTAGTTAGGGCACCCCACAACCACGTTGAGAGAAAGTAGAATAAAAAAGGTTTTCTGCACCATTCAAAAGTTTGGGGTCGGTAAGAATTCCTTTCAAAAGTTAATACTTTTATTCAGCAAGTACGCTTGTTAATGTTACAAAAGATTTCTATTTAAAATAAATGCTGTTCTTTTGAACTTTCTATTTATCAAAGAATCCTGAAAAAAATGTATCACAGTTTCCATAAAAATACTAAGCAGCATATTAGAATTATTTCTGAAAGATCATGTGACACTGAAGCCCGGAAATCTATTAAATTGAAAACAGGTATTACAATTTCTAATAAGATTTCGCAACATTGCTGTTTTACAGTATTTTTAATCAATTAAATGCAGCCTTGGTGAGCATATGAGACTTCTTTCAAAAACAAAAAGCGTACCAGCTCCAAGCTTTTAAACGGTACAGTATTTAGGTTGCTTCAATGATGTTAAATAGTATTTTTGACTTAATTTAGATTTGACTCAATTTTTTTTTTCAGTGCAGATGGTCACAACAGCCCACCAAGTTTCAGTGTTAGTGAGGACCCTCAATATGGATAGAGTCTGTCTTTTAGTGTAAATCTGTGGGATTTTTCTGCCAAGCAAAGTCTTAAGAAAAGTAATACATGCAAGCAGTGTAAGGTATCAGTATAGTCGTAATCCTCTTTATTGTCCGTTCACAGGGATAGTTCTGCAGCATCAACATCTCACTCATGTCCATAGCACAGTCAGTGCAGAACATATTACATCCCAAAGTTTATTACTTAAGGTTAGGGGTTTGTTCAGATCTCCTGAGCAATAGTAGTAATACTTTGCGGTGTTTTGGGCAATATAAACAAGTCAACCACACCACACAGTACCTACTTTCAGTCTTCAATCTGGGTGCAAAGTGAACGTCAGTGTTTGGAGACAGTGAGAAATGAAAAAGAGGGTAGAGGGTGTTTTAGAGGGGGAATAGAAACCATTGTCTTTCATGGTCATGTCAAATCTAATTGGATTGTGGATTGTGTCCCAATCTGTGAAGTGCTGATAGTGAAAGTGGGCCGGAGGTTTGGTCGGGACAGGAAGTGGATGCTGCCACTCTTATGCTCTCATTCTGGATGAATAGATGAGTATAGGTGGAGAGGGATACTTTAGATAAATGTACAACATGATCTTTCAATGTCTGGCTTCTATAATCTGGGTCAGAATCATTGTTTTTACCCAGAAACCCATATCTAACATGGATTCTCCATAAGCATCTTAGCTCAGCGACCTGCTCCTTGTCCTGTGTGAATTGGAGCATAAGGAGTATTTTTTCTTATGTATTCTCTCTCTACTGTACTCTATTTTCAGCCGTTTTATCTTTCAATTAATTTCAGAACTGTTAATTCCACTTCATCATCACAGGCCTTGAATTGGCACACAGCGTCTGAGCCTGCGTCCGTTATGTTCTACTAATCATAGCAGAGAAGTGTGTCTTAGCTGTTGATGTGTGTGTGCATCTACATCCTGTTGACATTGTTTCTGAGAGTAAGATTAGATTTTAAACCCTATTCAGTTGTCCTGTCCATTATGTTAAACTCTACTCCAGTTGATCTACATCCTTCCCAGTACTGCTACAAGCGTGTTCGACACGAACTGAAATAGATTGTAATGTTACATAAGTACTGGGGTATTATGCAAATATATGGTGTTAAAATGATCTCTGATGTTTAGAAGGTATTTTCTGAGCATCAGGAAGTTGTGTATGTACAGAGACACTCAAGATGCCTTTTTTTTCGGTAGTAATTTACTCACCCTCATGTTGATCTAACATGGGGAGGGGGTGTTGGGGGATTTTTTTCTAAATGTAAATTTTCAGTGGATAATGATTTATATTTCAATCTGTTTGTCACACAAAATTATCATATGATGTAATATATCAGATGTAAAATACATGCATTAAAATACACACATTAATTGTATTTTACGTTTGAGTCATTTTGCTATGTGCTTTTGTAATATTTTGATTATTTTTTTGTAAGTTATTTTAATTTCAAATTTCTTTCTTTCTTTTCATCTATAATATGTTTTAGTTGATAAAGTTTCAAATTTATTTCAATTAACAAAAACAATTCTTAATAGTTTTGATTTTAGCTAACAACAACAACACTGAGCACATATAACATCCACTTTATTCTTCATTCATTTCAGTTAATGTCCTTGTATTTTCCACAAAAGAAAGAAAATCATACAGGTTTGTGAAAAAATGATGACAATTTTCTTTTTTTTGTGACAATATACTTTTTTTGTTTTATATATATATATATGGTAATTTTTTATTTATTTATGTTGTGTTTTCCTTTTGGTGTGAACCGAACAATTAAGTTGCTCTTTGTTTGGAAACAGTGTATTCATTTCATTTGTCTCCTGTATAGATCACTTGTCGATATCACATTCCATTTTTCGCTTTATATCATCCGAGAGCTTCTTCCTCCCACCACCCCCTCAGGCCACCCCGCTTCGATCGTGTCAGATGGAGAACATACATGTGCTTCACGTACAAAACAGCATTATCTGCTCGATTTCACATTTTCAATTCTCCTTGGCGACTTCACCCTGAAATCACACTGACAGCATAAAGTAGTGCTTGAGAGTATTGTGAATGTTTCACCATCTACTCTGATGGAGTAGATGAACTGGGTGTCACGGTGCAAAGTGATTTAGAAGGAAAAGCAACCATGCCGCATACACACATGCACATGTTCTCCTCTTGAGCTTGTCTTTGCAGCTCTGTTTTGCAGTGAGCCAGCCTCAGCCGCGGCAGAAGTATTATTTAGAGACCTTCAGATATGTCAGCTGATTGGTCCCAGTGGCCCTTTAGGACAGGGAGTTGCCATCTCACTCAGTCAAGAAGATGAACTGGGTTGCAGGCAGCCTCTGCTGTGTTGCATCATTTTGGCTTTTGTTGGACTTCTAGCAGGCCTCTCCAAATTTTCAGCAGGGTTCCTGAACCTTCTTCAAATTAGTTTTTTTTTTTTTGCTTTGGTTGTAATTGTGCAAACCCTGACAGTTATCTAATTTTGTCATATCCCTCTACTCAGTGTGCTCCATAACTGCTCTTCATGTGTCACAATTAAAATGACGCCCATCGTCACACTATCTAAAAATATCCATAGTGCTGTTATCGGTCAATTTATAGCCTCCATCCGTCAACTGTTACTTATTTGTAGTGACAGAATCCATTTTTATGCCATTTTACATTTTCACCTCGCAGTTTAAGTGTGCGTCAGCCCACTCAATGTTTATGCATGTGTTTATTTTGTACTCACAGTTGAGCGATGCATGAGTGTGATGCAGTCGGGGACTCAGATGGTGAAGCTGAAGAACGGTTCTAAAGGTCTGGTCCGGCTCTTCTATTTGGATGAACATCGTTCCTGTATCCGCTGGAGACCGTCTCGCAAGAGTGAGAAAGCCAAGAGTAAGTCAAACACACAGAAATGTATGTAAGCATAACAATATACACAGCTGAAAGATTTTGTTTAATATATGTAAATGATGATGCAGTTTTGTTATTGTTAACTAAAAACTGAAATTATTAAAAAAATTGTTAATTGTTTAATTTTTGTTAATTGAAATAAAGCTGAAATAAATAAAAAAAACTGTAAGAAATGTTGTCGTAACATCTAACTGAAATAGGTTAAGTTGAAATGCTAACATTACTAAAACTATAAGACTGAAATAAAAAAAGAACTAAATCGAAATTTAAAAAGCACTAAATTACTAAATCTTAAAATAAAATTAAAACTATAAATTATAAAATAACACTGGGATGTGCAGTCATCTGAAAATAAACCTTGACAGAGTGATCAGGAATTTTACTTAGGGTTGGTTATCATTTTAATTTTATCAATTCCGATTCTGATTCTGAATACCTGAATACCATGAACAAAAATCAACAGGCTACATAAAAATGAATGAATGAATGAATCAGCGTTCTTGAATGAATCTCTTGTATGATTCAAAGACAAATACATTTTAACAGCCCCTTTTCGCCACCTACTGGTGTAACAATGTAATCGTTACACCATGAAAATAAACCTTCATTTGAAGTGTCAAATTACTTTCAGAAGGTGATTTAATCTATTTTAATTGCTACCGTACACATTGTACACAGTTTATATCTGAACTATAAACTTTTATCCCAGTACTTCTGTGATTTGACCGAAATAATGATACTGTGTGGCTGAAAAGACTGAAGCTGTTTCATTCATGACAGATGACAGCTGCTCTCTTTAGGACAATGGCTGCGCGGACGCAGATTTAAATGTTCAAATCACACTGGTGTGATCGTACGCTGCACGGATGAACCAAGTGATCACAACATTGAAAGGTTGAGGAATGAAACAGACGAATCATTGTAATTTAGGAATAGAATCACGTTGGTGTTTGAATCGTGTTCGCAATATTTAACGATCTATTAAAAATCTTTTAAAGTGCTTTGTCATGTTGGTGGTGACACTTCTCCTGCAACATGTTTAGCTATCACAGATATTATATTTAGCTCGATCCCTGACCATAAGTATCCGATTCTGGAATCGGAATCGATTTTCGATTCCCAACCCTAATTTGATCTAATTTAACTTTAATTGAACTACTTACTAAATAAATAAATTAACATATTTAGAAATATTGATTTCAGTTAAAATGATCTTATATGAGGATAAGAAAATGGAGTGAAATGAGAAAGAGGAAGCTAGCACAGTTATTTAAGAACAAAAGTCAATTAAACATTTTAAATAGCAAGCATTAATTGCAGGAAATACTGTATGGAACAAGATGCACATAAAATGTCCAAATGTGCATAAAAACAAAATGAAATGCAAACACATTTACTAAATAAATTTCATAGTTGTGCATCAAAGTCATATGACTAGGCCTCAAAAAGTCAGAAGTTTTCCTTTCCTCTTTTGCTCTAGTTTCCCCCCCGAGTTTTGTTCTCTAGAAAACATGCAGTGGAAGCTCTACTTCATTTGCAGTCTGTTTTTGCGATATTCCGATTTTTTTTTTCTTTACTTGTATTAAATTCCCTATTAATGGAAACAGCTAGTGACAAATCAGAGTCAGAAACAATCTGCGTTCAATGTGTTCCACATCTGTGGTTTACTGATCTCTTTCTCTGTCACTTTCTTGATGTCTTTTTCTTGTTCGCTCGCTCTCCCTTTCTCTTTTCCTCCCCCTCTTTATAATCTCTGTGTATTACTTGCTCCCTTCTGCTTCCCCATCAAAGCAGCCCATGTAGATTCTGATATGTTGAGTGTCAGAGCGCAGCTCTCCTCTCTTACATAATGGCTGTGTATGAATCACAGGCCAGGGGCTTCCAGAAACACACCACTCTCTCACCATCTGTGTCTGCGCTCTACTCTGCTTGTTTGGGTGAAGTGAATTCTGCATAAGTGCTCCTTTTTTCCCTGGAAGAACGTTCTGTTAGTGTGCTGGAAATAAATCCTGTTCGCTCCTCTCCATATTCACTTTAGGCTTTTGTTAACAGAGCTGATCTGACCTAGCCCAGATGGGTGGATTATTGCACACTATGGTTAAAAAAAAGCTCAAGTGCTATTGTCCCCTCCATCTCACCCACTTTCTCCCCACCTTCTCTCTATTTTGCCACTGTCATGTTTGTGAACTGCTCTCATAAGATAAGCCTCTTTGTTAGTCCATTTGCATAATTAAAAAAAAAAGACAGATTGTGCCCAGCTCATTGTCAGGTTAAGGGATCAGCACCAGAATCAATGGCTTTGATGTTACTTGGCTTTCCAGAACACACACAGAGCTGTTTGATAAGATTATTATCATAACAGGAAGTGTTAAAGATCTGTGTTAAAGGAGTAGCTCATTCAGAAATAAAAAAAAATGCTGACATTTTATATTCTGCTCATGTAATTCCAAACCCGAATGCTGATATTATTTTTTTCAGTGAAACACAAAAATAAATTTTTCTGTAGAGTCTTCATACTGAAATCTAAAAGGATATTAGAACCAAAAATGACAAGTATGTTATCATTTACTCACCCTGATGTCGTTCCAAGACTGTATGACTTTCTTTTTTTTTTTTTCTGTGTAACATAAATTAAGATATTCTGAAAAATGTCTGTTGTTTTTATTATTATTATTATTATTTTTTTTTATAATTGAAGTCAATGGTCAGGAGAACTATTTGGTTCATCAAAAGAAAGTAAGTCACACTGTTTGGAACGATACAAGAATTTAGATTTTTGGGTGAACTATACTATTGAATTCATTATTCATGGTTAATCTTACTTACTTTACACAAGAATATCTTTTTATTTTTTATTTTTTTTATTTGCTTCATTAAAGGTGACATAATAGTTTACTATCAGCTCCTGTTCCTCACACAAAGCTTTTAAATAGATTCGGAAGACTTGGAATAAAGATACACAAGTGGTTTTATGACACTTTTATGGTGCTACTTTCAGGAGCCTGACAGCTGTGGTCACTATGAACTGAAAAATTCTACTTTTGTGTTTCACAGAAATAATAACAGCATACTGTATGAGTTTGAAATGACATGTGGTTGTGTAAAAAAGACAGAATTTTCTTGTTGGTGTGAAATATCCCTTTGAAAGGGAACTGCTGAAAGACTGGTTTGGGTTTAGATGTTGATAAGACTGAAGTGGACAGAAAGCACTCAGTGCCTGCAGAGGCTGTCAAGAATTGTGCTTTCATGTAAAGCAACACAACAAACACTCGGCTGCCAACACCAAAGCCTGGATTCCCTTATGGGAAACCAAAGAAATTGTGACTAATAATGAGAGCAACAGAGAGCAAAAGGCACTGGGAGGAAATAGTGCTGAAATCTAATTACATATCGTTAAGGTCCAATGCTTTAAAAGTGAAAAGAGAGACAGACATGAGGAAGATGGGGAAGTAGGGGTGATAACTGTCACATTTTGCCACTCCAAATAATTCTTTATTCAGTTACAGAATCGGATAATTATCATGAACACATTTCCACTTCAGTTTCTGTTCATTTCATTTTAAATTAAACTGTTCACCCAAGCAAATCTTTTATTGTAGTGGAGTAATATGGGTCAGATCGCTGCTGGCAAGGCTTTTGCTAATGAAAGTATCTCTGCGTGTTGGTCATCCATAGCTAATGGCTCATTGTTTCAGGGGTTCAAAGATCATGTTCTCTTTTCTCTCTCCCTTGCAGTCACCATCGACTCACTCTACAAGGTCACAGAAGGTCGTCAGTCTGACATTTTCCATCGCCATGCGGAAGGGAACTTTGATCCGAGCTGTTGTTTCACTATTTACCACGGCAACCACATGGAATCTCTAGACTTGGTTACCTCAAATGCAGAGGAAGCGCGGACATGGGTGACCGGACTCCGATATCTGATGGCCGGTATCAGTGATGAGGATTCGCTAGCCAAGAGACAGCGCACACATGACCAATATCCTTTACTGCAAGATGGATGATGGACAGATGGATGCATTTATTACATTTACTCATCTCCATGTTGTTTTTCCTGGGGACCACGAAAGGAGTTGTTTTGAGAAATGTTCAAGCTGCTCTTTTCCATGCAACAAATGCATATTTTCAATTATATACGCTACTTTTCAAAAGTTTCAGGCGAGTAAGAATTTAGAATTTTTTTTGAAGGAAGATTTTTTTGCTCACCAAGATTTCTTTGATGCATTTCTTCGATCAAAAATGCAGAAAAAACAGTAATATTATGAAATGTTATTACAATTTAAAATAACAATTTTAATTTGACAATTTTAAGTTTTCTATTTTAATATATTTTAAAATGTAATTTTTACCTGTGATGGCAGTGCAGAATTTTCAGTAGCCATTCTTACTGTCACATAATTCTTCAGAAATCATTCTAATATGCTGATCTGGTGCTCAAGAACCATTTATTATCAGTGTTAATAACAGTTGTGCTGCTTAATAGTTTTGCAGACATCATGATACATTTTTTTGATGAACAGGAAGTTCAAAAGAACAAAATTTATTATATATATATATATATTTTTTTTTAATTATTATTTTTTTTAAAGGTCTTTACTGTTGTTTTTGATCAAGATAATGCTTCCTTGCTGAAAATAAGTATTAATTTGTTTACAAATTATTTTTTTTATTTATTTATTGCTATGTAAAGCACCTACCTGTATTATTATTATTGTTATTATTATTAAATTGCACATAGTTCCTCACACAAAACTATAATATGGCTTTGAAGGACTTCAAAAAGAGCACACAATTCATATATTTAATTATTATTTTTTTTAAAGGTCTTTACTGTTGTTTTTGATCAAGATAATGCTTCCTTGCTGAAAATAAGTATTAATTTGTTTACAAATTATTTTTTTTATTTATTTATTGCTATGTAAAGCACCTACCTGTATTATTATTATTGTTATTATTATTAAATTGCACATAGTTCCTCACACAAAACTATAATATGGCTTTGAAGGACTTCAAAAAGAGCACACAATTCATATAGACTACTTTTATGGTGATTTGTTTTTGTCACTGCCTTCGTTGTATGTAAAAGAGCAGCTTTGACATTCAGAATTCAATAGAACAGAACATAATTTTCATTTTTGGCTGAACTAATCATTTGATGGAGGGATTGAGGAGAAGTTGAATACATTTTTGGATAAATAGATGGAAGCAGAGAGGGAAGGAACGATTTGTGATCAATTTTGACTGATTGATTTAGACCGATTTTTCAAAAGAGAGAGAGATGTACAAAGAGGGAGATAGTGTGAGCTCTTTGAGTCAGTCTGCCTGTGAGCAGTTCACTGCTTCAGGGAGACTTCCTCTGCAGGGAGTTCTTACAGAAGCACAGCCTCACATGAAAGGACCAGCCTTAGAGGAAGAGGAGCTAAAAAGCCAGAGCTGCTCATCCTCTCCTCCCTTATGTTTATGTCTGTTATTCTCATTAAAGAGGCGTGAGTCATCAGGAGGCAGTCATTATAATCCTCCATAACAGTAGAAACACAGCATATGGCCGCTGGTAATTTCACTTATGCTTTCAATCTAGACGCCAGTTCAACTGTGACCCGTTTTATTGTTGTGCATAAAGAGATTCCAGTGCCCTTTGTTTTAAAAACACAATCTTGGAGGAACCAGACGAGCAGAAGAGAGCAATCCTAAAGTATTTTTAGACTTTAAACTGTCTTCAGATTGAGGATGGTGTGAGACTTGGTGGACTATAAGATGGGCAACTCATGCACAAACACAGGTCACAGTTATTGTTGTCCTCCAAATTTTCACAGGCGTAATCCAAATTGACGTGATTTGCCACAGTGATCAACAACTTAGTTTGGCTTGGTTTGTATGGAAGTAAAATACTGACAAAAGTCTTCGAAACAAAAAAGCATGTTAGATTGCACTGTGAAAATTGCAGTTAGATTGCACTTTGCAGTGAAAAAATAATGCCTTGCATTAACAGGGCTTGCATTTTTAGGGGCTGAAATTTAACATTGTTGTTTATTTAAGCCGTCAATATTTCAATTCAAAATATTTCACACACATTTTCATAATTAAAAATTCAATAATTTATATTCACCTTAATATTCGACAGGCAATTTTCAGTCCATTTTATTTCACTTTACAAATTCACTTCTTTATATAAAGATCAGTGATTACAACTCAGCGTCACACAAGTCATGATATAAAGTTAAGGAAACTAAGCAACCGAAATGAATATCTTAGATGTATTGTTAGCTCTGTATATCAGCGTTGGGTAAAATAGCATTATAATCTCCTTTGGTAGAGAAATCTGCTTACATGTGGCTACACGGGGAAACGAGTAACAGCGAAGATGCTGAATTAAATGCAAACACAGCTTTTGAGTCTTAATCAGCTTTTCCGCATACACATACTGGCCCTGATAATCATAACTTACCGCTTGCTCCATTTCTGCAAATCAGTTTCTGTGAATGAATAGGGCCTTTCGCACCGCGGGAACCTTTTCATAGTACCAGAACTAATTGTGGAACTACGCACTTTTTGGCGTTCGCACCGCCGGAACTAGGTGCGATTTTAGTACCGGACTGCCTTTTTCGAGAACCAAATTAGCTCCTACTCCAGAGCAGGGTCTAACCAGCAGTACTGGGAAATAGTTCGCGCAAAATCGTCCCAGTACTTTAGTACTGTACATTTAGTTCTGGAACTAAAGCGGTGCGAAAGGCCCTAATGACTTGCTCTACCTGTTGCTTTGGTCTTGCGCCACCTGCTGGTGTGCGACTAACAGCAGATGCAGATCATGCACCAGTACTCTACTGCTATTCCTGCAGCTCCTGGATGTGCAATGCTGAATTTTCTGCCGAATTTGAACCACTGAATCAGTGGAAGCGAATTTGTAAAGTGAAATAAAATGGACTGAAAATTGCCTGTTGAATATTATACATCATATTTTAAACAGATTGAATATTTTGGAAGTGAACTCTGGAAAGTGAATATGAATTATTTAATTTTTAATTATGAAAATGTGTGTGAAATGTTTTGAATTGAAATATTGACAGCTTAAATAAACAACGATGTTAAATTGCAGCCCCTAAAAATGCAAGCCCTGAAAATACAAGGCATAAAAATGCAAGCACTGTTAATGCAATGCATTATTTTTTCAGTTAGTGCAATTCAACATGCTTTTTTGTTTCAAAGACATTTGTCATTATTTTACTTCCATATGTTTGAAAGTGACTTGTGAGCAGTGCTTCATACATTGCTATACTATTGAATATAGACAATGAACCTTTTTGCCTGCAAAATTGTTAATGTGAAATGTCCGCACCTTGAGACCGTAAGTCTGGGGATTGATACTCATTTCCGAATTTAATTAGATTCCAATTCGCAAATCCTGATTTTGATTCAGTTATTAAAACTGAAGTTTAAAATAATCTTCAAATTGCATTTCTTCAGTAACTTATTTGATTCATTAACCGCTCTGATCACTCTGATTCAGTGTTCATTCAGTGAAGAATTCATCAGAGTGATTCAAACTAACTCATGAGTCTTTTTGAGTGATTCGTTTTTGAGTGAAAAGTCACTTGTTACATTGTTTGCTCTGTATGCTTTTGATTAAGTACAACGAATGAAAATGCTTTGTTTGTTTGTGAATCTGACTTCCTTGCATGCTACTGTGTACAGCCCATGAGAACATTATTATGTGCCATTATTTTGTGGTACACACCATTTTTTTTTATATCTTTCCACATTCATTTCAGGCTGCAAACCTGTAAAATATGGCTGAAAAAGCAGGACACTCACAGTGTAAAAGATTGATCTTGAAATTTTGAAAATCTATATTTTTAGCGTGCCCTAAAAACAGCCAGATATTTCTATCACACACAGGAACACAAGCATAGAAATTTACCCACTCACACCCGCTGTACAAGACATGCTTAATAGATCAAAGAAAACAGATTAACATTAAATGACATGTAATATAATACAGATATTCTGCTTCATACAGCTCTGGTTAAATGTTAATGCCCCTCTGATTAGCCTTACTAATCGCGCCGCTGTTACCTGAATTGACCGCTATATTTGGATGACTTTCAAAGTCTGTCCCTTGTCTGCAGACCCTTCCAAGTAGTCTCTGTTTTCTTTTCAGTCACAGAAGCGCTGCCTCTTTCCTGCCTGTAATTACATCCATCACAGGTTTTCTGCCAACTGTCATACTTCATAAAACCAGACTTTACTTCTTCCACAGTATAGATGATCTACAGTATTTCATGAAAATGTATCAGAATTCATCAAATTTATTAGAATTACATACAGTATTACATAAAGAAATTTATTATCCACACATAAATATCTTGAATATCATGCATTTGCCCTCTAATTGGATTGAGATCCAGCTCTTTGTTTTCAACATATCATAACTCGGGACCTATTCACTTTATGAGACAAATAAAGCAGCCCAATCGCACTCAACAGATGGGCTGACACATTAAAACAGAGCTTTGCTTATTTCAACTGTCAGGATGGCCATTTTTCATGAAAAATCAATGAAAATGCACACTTGCACTCACAAGAAACCTTGCGTGTCCTTACTGTGTGTTTGTCAGCTATGAGATTCTCTTAGTTGTGCATTAGAGCTAATTGTGTTACAGCTCTGAGAAGAGAGAATGATGAGCTCATCCACTCCTGATGTGCACAGGCAGAAAAGTAATATAGATAATAATGTTCCTAATTAGGTTTCGTTTAAAGAGACAGACCACCCAGAAATGAAAAGCATACAACACTTTCATTTTGTGATGACTTTTTCTGTTTGCACTGTGTTGCCATCCTGAAAACCATTTGTCACACATGTCACAGTGTAACTTGATTCTGTGTTGTCCAGCTTTTTCCCTGGTGGTCTTTTCTCTTAACCTTGCTGTAAGTGGATGAAGCAGACCTTCGAGGAGGCTGATAAGAATGGAGATGGTCTTCTGAACATTGAAGAGATCTACCAGCTTTTACACAAGTTGAACGTCAACTTGCCTCGCAGGAAAGTCAAACAGATGTTCCAGGTATGTGGGGAAGACTGGAAAAGTGGAAGCCTTAAAGGGACAGGACACCCAAAAATGAGACGTTTTCATTTAGTCATCAGATGTATGTGACTTTCTTTCTTCAGGTGAATGCAAATTAAGATTTTTAGTGATATAATCCCTCTCTGTGAGTTCATATAAACACAATTTGAAGTTCACGGGAGAAGTGAGCTTACGTTTATGTCAAATGTAAACTCGACCCTCATTAAAACCATGTACGACAGGTGGCCGAGAGTGATGGTTTATAGTTAAACAAGTTTAAAATTTTAGTATTTTTCTTGCACAGACCTATCGTTTTGCTTCAGAAGACATTGATTCATGCACTGGTAGTTGTATGGATTACCATCATGATGGCTGCATGTACTTCTTGTAGCTTCACTATTTGGGAACCTGTAAACTTGCATTATATAAGCTCACAGAGATTGATTATTTTTTCTAAATGTCTTGGTTTATGTTAATCTAAGAAAACAAAGGCATGAGGATGAGTGAATTTTTGGAGATCATTTTTGGGATGAGAGATTTTTTTTGGGGGGTGAACTGTCCTTTTAATGTAAATGGTGTCTGATATGTTGATAAGTCTCGTGAAATTCAGTCAGTATTTCCCTTGCTTTGTAGAAAGTGTGATTTAATCAGGCTCAGGCTGTTCCCTCTAGGCAAGGTACAAATTATAATTTTAAACATCTCATTGTTTTCTTTGTACTATTTGTTGAGTATAGCTGTGCTAACACCATTGTCTTCTATATTGCACCTTATGATTAAGGTCTTGAAAGTTGTATCTCCGTTTTTAGTCTAGTTTTAATAAATGAAAACGTGACATTTTAGCAATAAGATTATTATTAATTAACCGTACAGCAGTATTAATTTTGGCAGCCATTTTTTATTTAGTCTTAGTCTTACTCAAATGTACATTTTAGTTATCATATTTAGACAAACTTGTGCTGTTTTTGTTTATTCAATGAAATGTATGAGCATTTTAGTAAGGTTTTAGTCAAATCTTAGTCACATTTTCGTCATGCAACAGAGAAATTCCTAGTAATTCCACTAATTCCATAATTGCAATAGTCTATTTCTCTATTAAAACAACAGCGATTGAGTAAGTGTATTTATTCAGCGATCACAATCGCAAACAATAGAGTGAGATATCATGACAGAACACTGACTGGCTGAATGACGCTTTCATTTAGATCGCTAAACTTCAGCTTGTTTGTTTTTCAGATCATCTGGTGATCATCGCATGGTTGCCAGATTGCTTAAAATAAGCAAAACACACTCTTGATATCTGCCAACCGCACTAATGAGAGCTCGCGTAGTAGTGGCGTGTAGAGCAGTCTGCAATAACATTTTGTCTCCTTTTTTGACTAAAATAAAAAGAGGTTTTTGGTAAAGTTTTTATCTTTTTGAATACATTTTAGTCTCGTCTTATTTCGTCAAAGAAATTGCATGTTGATATAGTCTTAGTTATCGTTTATTGACCTTATTGTCGTCTTGTCGTCTTCTCGTCTTAGTCATGGGAAGAAAGCTCGTCAACGAACATTTTTCGTCATAGTCTTCGTTAACGAAATTAACACGAGTACATACGAATATAATATACAGAAGGCTATACGCTCCAACATTCCATGCTGCAGTTCCACATCTCACCTCAGCGTGGCTCTGTTGAAGCAGCGGTTTATATCCCTGTCAATGTATCTCCTGCACTCTCTCACGTGAAAGACATTGAACTTGAGCTAATACTGAGCAGTAGTAGTTTTGACAGTAAAAGAGAGATGGAGAATTGTGACAGAGAGAGATGGAGGATGACAAAATGAAGACTTTTCACTTAAACTGAGACTGTTGTTCAAAAAGGTCTATTTATACTATGATCATAGAACAGGCATGATGAGAAAATTTTTTATTTTATATTTTAAGCTAATCTTCCTTTTATGCATAACGATTGTAGTAGTAGTAATTATAGTAAAGGCATTTAAGGATATTTTCTCTTCAAAGCTTTGAAACCCATTATGTATCTTTGCTCTTTCTCTGCATGTGTTCACAGGAAGCAGACACTGATGACCAGCAGGGAACACTGACGTTTGAGGAGTTCACTGTCTTCTATAAGATGATGTCGTTAAGGCGAGACCTCTATCTGCTGCTCATGTGCTTCAGTGAGAAGAAGGATCACCTGACCGCAGAGGAACTCGGCAACTTTCTGCGTGTGGAGCAAAAGGTCAGTGTAACATTTCTTCCTGATCAAAACCTGTGACCTCTCAGATTCGATATTGTGTCTCTTCATTTACCATATTTATATGTCATTCTCATCTCAGAATTGAAGCTTGGATGCATGTTAAGGGCCAGTACACATGTTCCAGTGGCAATGTCTGTTTATGATATTTTCATGCTTTTATGAACATACATGATTATTGGAGAAGCTCTCTCCCTCAGCCTTACATAGTGTTTTAAATGTAAATCCCATAAGCACTGTCCTGACTGATGTCCCGTAACCGCTTTTGATGCCAAGCTCTTAGCCTCTTCCTTTTCCTCTTCAAGCTCTTGCATCATACTGTGTGCTGTCTGTATAGTGAAATGGTCCAAAGTTGCCTTGTCACTATTAGACAGGCGTTGAAGCTCCTTATTCATCAAGTAAAATTTTTATTTTACATATAATAAAAAAAACAAGAATCTACTTAAAGCATCCAAGCCTATACTTCCAAGCACAGATATCTTATGGCTTTAGTTCCTCCTATTGGTTCTTACATTAAAGAGCAGGTCATATGGGTTTTCAAAAAATATATTTTTTGCAGTTTGTAACATAGCTATCCTTCATTGTAAAGAGTCTGAAAAGTTGTTAATCAGAAAAGTGCATCATAAATAAAGATATTGTCTCTCAAAAGAAAGAGTCGACTCTGAACCGCCTTAACGAGTCGTCATGTTTTCGAATCTTCTGCCCAGGCCCGGATTGGCCATCGGGGGCACCGGGAGATTTGGCCCACTTCCCCGTTTTTTATTTTTTATTTTTTTAATATTTTATATTTTATATTTTTGCCTTCCCAATGTACCTAAGTGATCATTTCCGATTTTGTCATTCGATAATAAATCATAAATCGGTCAGCCTTTAGCTCCCGTCAAACGGTTTCGAACAGAGTAATCAATGTGCGGGACTCGAGGAAGGAGAGGAAGCATCCAGAAGAAGCAGTGAAATGTAGCGAGATTACTGACCTGTTCAAGGATTGAAGTGCAGGTCAGTTTCATCTGTAAATAGCCTACGCTACTGTAGTTTTGTCTTTACTAACCTAGTTGAGTAGCTATTAAACTGCTATCACATGTTAGGAGCACCCCATTATTATCATCAGTCAGAATACTGTGCTAAAGAACATCATTATCGATTGTAAAGTTACATTAATAAATTATATGTAGGTAGGGAGCTAGAGCAGTCAGCAACACACCAATAATATGAGTTACAGCCTAATAATGCAATAGTGTGTTCAGTATTATGCTTTTTCAATAAATGCCGCCCACTAATTTAGACATTTAGGCACTTTAGAAAATGTGTTTTAATATATTTGTATGAAATATAGGTTTGTTAAATCTAGGGTATTTAAGTCATTTTAAGATAAATAACAATATTCTGTGCTAACAAATATTGCGAAGAGGTGGTTGTTTTGCAACAAGGACAAAGTGACCTGCTGGTGAAGAAGTGACAGGTACAAGAAAAAAAAGGAAGAGACAGAGATATTGGGGAAAATGTAGAAAAGGGACATGGAGGTGCAGTTCAAGAGACAACCTTTAATTATTTTCCACGGCTAAGGATTTAGACCTTTTTATGTGATGGCCATACAAATAATAGGGTTGTCTGTATGCCTGAATGAGTGTGAGATTTCCCGGCCTGAAATTGCGTCCCAGTCCGGCCCTGCTTCTGCCTGTTACCTATATACGTCACAAGGTAACACATTTGCATAATCCCCGCCTGCCCGCGAAACACGAACACTCTGACCTGCCCACAAACACTTCCGCTAGTTAGTGTGTTTACATCATGTCGAGAAGACATCATGCGTTTTCAGCCTCACTGGGCAATGGGCATTCTAACACAGTTCCCACTCGTGCACCTCAAATAAGTAAATAATAATAATGAATGCAATAAAACTGCTGTCACATCACATAGGTTGTTTGCAATCACGTGATTCTGATGACTCGCGAAATGCAGCCGGAGGGCAGGAAGTGATTTTTCTCCATAGAAATCACTAGCAGAAACTCAAAAT
>NW_015636840.1:160913-161906 GCF_001515625.1 Sinocyclocheilus rhinocerous
TTCCGTACCCACTGTATATACGTCACAAGGTAACACATTTGCATAATCCCCGCCTGCCCGCGAAACACGAACACTCTGACCTGCCCACAAACACTTCCGCTAGTTAGTGTGTTTATATCATGTCGAGAAGACATCATGCGTTTTCAGCCTCACTGGGCAATGGGCATTCTAACACAGTTCCCACTCGTGCACCTCAAATAAGTAAATAATAATAATAATGAATGCAATAAAACTGCTGTCACATCACGTAAAGTACCACATACAATGTTTAAACTTACCACTGAGAAACTTCCTGATCAAGTCGTGCTTGCGATGGAATTTCCGGTTGAAAGACAGCATCAGTATCATCCTCGGGCTCAGATTGATAAGGTAATGTCGATGCCATTTTTGTAACCTTATAGCATCTTTGTTTACAAGTAACCCTCAGGAGCAAAAATTCAATTATGGTAACTGGGCGTTTCGTTTCTGACACGCATCAGTCACAACCAGCTGACCAATCAGAGCAGAGTAGGCTTATGGAAGGGAGGGGTTTACAGACCTTAAGCTCCTTAAGCTCTAGAATGAATCGTTTTGAAATCATTGAAAAAATTTTCTAATATTAAATGTATATTCTGAGAAAATTACAATGTTTTCTGACCTTAGATGCATTTAAACCTGTTGTAGGGGACTCCAACACAATATTAGGACACTTTAAAATACCATATGACCTGCTCTTTAAATTAACATTTATTTTTTATTTCCAGTAACTAACATGGTTTTCTTATGATTTTAGTTTTGATTTTAGTTAAATATAGTAACTATAATAACCAGGTCATATTTCTAATATCTTTCAATCACAATTACTCAGATTATAATATAGTTTATTATATATATATATATATATGATTAACTATAGCAAATGTAACATTTTAGCATATTAAAGCAACTTTGTAAGTTTTGGATGCCTTAAAGGGTTAGTTCACCCAAAAATGAAAATTCTGTCATTAATTAATT
>NW_015636840.1:162848-168949 GCF_001515625.1 Sinocyclocheilus rhinocerous
CTTAGAATCACCTTAACGAGTCGTTATATTTTCGAATCTTCTGC
This sequence comes from Sinocyclocheilus rhinocerous, assembly GCF_001515625.1. Taxonomy (NCBI): domain Eukaryota; kingdom Metazoa; phylum Chordata; class Actinopteri; order Cypriniformes; family Cyprinidae; genus Sinocyclocheilus; species Sinocyclocheilus rhinocerous. The sequence continues at coordinate 162,893 of NW_015636840.1, forward strand.
CTGTTACCGATCTATGTCACTGGGTAACACATTTGCATAATCCCCGCCTGCCCGTGAAATACGAACACTCTGACAAACACTTCCGCTAGTTAGTGTGTTTACATCATGTCGAGAAGACATCATGCGTTTTCAGCCTCACTGGGCAATGGGCATTCTAACACAGTTCCCACTCGTGCACCTCAAATAAGTAAATAATAATAATAATGAATGCAATAAAACTGCTGTCACATCACGTAAAGTACCACATACAATGTTTAAACTTACCACTGAGAAACTTCCTGATCAAGTCGTGCTTGCGATGGAATTTCCGGTTGAAAGACAGCATCAGTATCATCCTCGGGCTCAGATTGATAAGGTAATGTCGATGCCATTTTTGTAACCTTATAGCATCTTTGTTTACAAGTAACCCACCGGAGCAAAAAATTAATTATGGTGATGGTCATTGTATACAGAAAGACCAGTCACAACAGACTTGGCCAGCTGACCAATCAGAGCAGAGTAGGCTTATGGAAGGGAGGGGTTTACAGACCTTAAGCTCAGAACTGCTTAGAATGAATCGTTTTGAAATCATTGAAAAAAATTTCTAATATTAAATGTATATTCTGAGAAAATTACAATGTTTTCTGACCTTAGATTCATTTAAACCTGTTGTAGGGGACACAATATTAGGACACTTTAAAATACCATATGACCTGCTCTTTAAAACATACACACACACACACACACACACACACAGTTATACAGAACTACTGTATACAACATATTCTATATTTAATATGAATATGTGTGTTCATACACAACTGTTTAAAAGTTTGGGGTCAGCAAGAGCATTTTTACAGAAATTAATACTTTTATCAAGGACACATCAAATTGATCAAAAGTGGCATTGTAACATTGTTACAAAAGATGTCTTTTCAAAGAAAAACTTCCTACACATTTAAAGAATTCTGAAATAAAATAAGCACAGTTTCCACAAAATATTAAGCAGCACAACTGTTTTCAAAACTGATAATTATAAGACATGTTTCTTGTCAAATCAGTATATTGCAAGGATCATGTGACACTGAACACTAGAGTGATGGGTGCTAAAAATTCAGCTTTGTCATCATAGGAAAAAATTACATATTAAAATATACTGAAATAGAAAACAGTTATTTTAAATGGTAATAATATAATTCAGAAATAATATAAATTATTATGAATGTTTCTGATGTCACTTTTATTCTCTATGACCATTTGGTTCTTTTCATTCTATATTAGTTGTAATTCGTAATGATGTTGTGTTTATATAGTAAACCTAACATTTGTATAGTCATTTGGAGCATTTTACTGTGTTTCATGCATTTCTTTTCTGTTACACCCTTTTTTATTGTACTTTGTTCCCTATTCCAGCTCAATATCTGCCTGTGCTCTTGGGGCATTCTTTAAGAATCAGAAAGTAAAAGGCTCTGCTTCTCTATCAGCCATTATAATGGTTTTCCAGCTGAGGCTATGAACAGCCCCAGTGTGATGCTAAAAAAGCCTCTCTGTGCCCTTGCTTTCTCTCTCTGGCCACGCACCGGCCATGAAGCCCTAGGGGAAGTTGTGAAAAGAGGGAAAGGGTGCAGACAAAACAGAAGGATGAAGTCATTTAGTGACAGAATGGCAGTTTGGAGGGGTTTTGTGATCTTACTTTAAAAGGAGGTGACCCTTAGAGACCAAATGATTGACATGTTATGGATCCTATCTGGAAGAGTGACATGAGGTTGACCCTCTCTTTTCATTGCTTCTCTGCTTCTTCACAGATGTCCAATGTGACCCCTGAGCACTGTGCGGACATAATCAATAAGTTTGAAGTCTCTGAGGAGAACAAGCAGTATGGAGTTCTTGGAATCGAAGGTGAGGACTTTGTTTGGCCACACTCAGCTTTTCTTTACCTCCCTATTTTCATAGATTTATTGGAGAATACCTGACCGATTGTCAGAATAACTAGACTCTATTCTATTCCTGATCATGTGTGTAATAAAAAAACATTCTATTTAATTATGCTGTAACCAAACATTATTGTCCAAACTAATCTCAGAACAGCACAAATCCAACATCAATAGTGCTTACAGAAGGCACTGCTAAACCAGCACCAGTTAAACAGATCTGAGCTGTCATGAAACTGTCACGTTTATTTGTTTGGCATGTGTGTTTGCATGTCCAGTAAGTGGCAACCTACTGTAGAAACTATGGAATATGTGACTCCAAAGCTGTGGCAGAAAGTATCTATGTGAAAGCTGTATTTTGGTACTTCCCTTTGTTTGCTGACACATCCACTATATTAGAAATGGCTTTACCGTTTACATTTTACAAAGTGGTGAGTAGTGTGAAAGCAGAACAGGCTGTTCTGCTGGATCTTAAAGTTTCTGTTTGTGTGTGTTGTGAAATTTCATCTGATCTTGTTGGAGCTTTATTGATTGGGTCCATGAGCACTGTCCACTGACAGTGAAGCACTGGCTGCCTTCTTTTCCCTTAAGCTAAATAAGACACAGGGGCTAAGTTCAGCTTGGCTTCCTGCTAGAGCAAAGCTAGTAGAACTGATTGACCCTGCCTGCTGTGTGTGAGTCCTTAATAATCCTCTGGTCAGACATCAGTGTAAGAGAGAAACGACTGACTGTCTGTCTGTCTGTCTGTCTGTCTATCTATCTATCTATCTATCTATCTATCTATCTATCTGTCTGTCTGTCTGTCTGTCTGTCTATCTATCTATCTACTAGGGCTGCCCTCGACTAAGGATTTTTCTGGTCGACTAGTAGTCGTTCATTTGAAGCATTAGTCGACTAATCGCACGTTTATTAATAAACTGTTTAAATCATTATAATGAGCCTTTAATTGCCTACATAGCCATAAGCGCTCAAGCACACGCATAAAGCCTGCCACAGCGCACCGGCAGAAGTAATGTGTCAGTGAAAAACAGTAAGGAGACTGCATTAACTTTCTTTGTTCTCGGTTTAAGAGATGAACTCGGCGACACTTATGCCGAGTTCACACTGCACGATTTTAGCCCGATTTTTCACTCGCCGACAGGTTTTGCGAAATTGCCGACAAATGCCCGAAATCGGAGGGAAGTAACGGGCTAGGACCCCTGGGTTGTTCGGTCTCAGACCTGGACTTCGTGAGGCCGCTATCCCGGTCTTTCAGCAGGTCAGCCTGATATGCTTGGAGCATCACCACTTGAAAACTTCTATGTGAACACACTTGCCCGAAAAAGTGCGGGGGACGAATTTAGGTGATATTAAAAGTGGGGGGATTACACGTCCCCCGCGTAATCTACGCCCCTGGATTGAGCAGTCATGTAAAGTTGCTAATACTTGCATATTTCAGATGGTAAGCCATATTTGAGGTCGATGAATGATAGGCGAGCCTTTGAATGTCCTGCCTGATGTACCGTATTACCATAGACTAGCCGTTAACGATCTGTCCGTCACGAACTGCGTGACTTCGCCTGTGGTCGACCAAGCCTCTTCTGGTCGACTAACGATTAGTCGACTATTAGGGGGCAGCCATACTATCTACTTTATCTATCTGTCTGTCTGTTTGTCTGTCTGTCTGTCTGTCCGTCCGTCCGTCCGTCCGTCCGTCTGTCTATCGGTCGGTTGGTCTGTCTGTCTGTCTATTTATTATCTGTCTGTCTGTGTGTCTATCTATCTACCTATCTATCTGTAACAACGTTCGTAGATCGGGAAGAAGGAGTCGGGAACCGGCGAACATTCAAACACAAAACTTTAATAAATAAACAAACACAAAACGAAAGTAAAAGCGGAAGCCCCTCACAGACGACTGCCGAATACAACAACAACATAAATAGTCCAGGCCTGGTCCTCTCTCGTCCTCCACTGTCGTCACTCCTCCTTTTATCCTTCCGGAGCTCCTCTGTGGGACTCGAGACCGGAGAGTGGTGCAGGTGTTGCTCATTATCTTTCACTCCACTGGCCTCGCTCCGCTCCCACGGCTCTCGGCCCCGCCCCACTCGTCACATACTCCCATTGCCCCTCGCAGGCCGGGGGCTACCCACGAGACTGCGCTCTACTCCCCCCCGGGGGCCACGTCACGGCGGCCGCAGCACCTGGGGGTAAGGACAGGCTAAGATGATCATAGAAACATTTACCACCAAATGGTCTCAACAATCGACTTAGCTCACGATGCTTTTGAGAAACACAGCCCTAAACATTGCAGTTAACAGCAGTGACATTCAAAATGTATGTTAGGACTGCGTTTACTGAAAAAATGCCGGCTAACTTTAACATTAGTGCCCTTCTTTGACGTTAACATTATACTATAAGCAGTGACGCTAAAATAGCATTCAAAATGCGCATTCAAAAGCACTAGGGAAATGCAGCGTTTCCCAAAAATGAAAACATTCCTTTATCATGATATTCTTACAGCACTCAAAAAGCAAATAAGAAATTTTCACAGTTTTTTTTAAATTTACTTACAAGTTGTTCCATTAAGTTTGCTCCGGTCGCTTGGGAGTCTCCACAATGTTGAATGGATTCTTCTGAATGTCGGTTAGAGCAACGACGTGACGTCACTTTACGTCACTCAGTAAACTTAAAAATAATAATTTAAAGTCCCCCTGTAGTCAAATATTTTATCCCTTAAAACTTATCTTTGATCATCAAAATTACATATTTAAATGTTTTTTCATGTGAAAATAATTTTCTCATTCCTTAAAATAGCTTGAATGCAACTCTACACCCTTGCCTCATTTACTATACGCTGATCTATGAATATAGAGTTTACTCAAAACTGTTGAGCCACACAAAAATAAAACTAAATTCCTAGTTCAGAAAATTTAATTGTTATAAGTTGCATCAACGATTTAACAGACTTAAATTGCAGTGTTCTTAATCTTTATAAGTTAGTAGTACTGTTCGGGTTTACAGTGTGGTATTAATGTGCGTTTTGGTCGATCAGATCAAAAGTAGATGAGGGAGTGTTTTAATCCATCTTTTTTGTCCATTTTTGACCACTTTTCTGATTTCTTTGAGGGGAGGGACTATGGGTGGGTGTATGAATGGGCCTTTTCTAACCTTTCAATCTAATATTGCGAAATAAACTTGTACAATTTACATACGAACGTGAAAGGAGACAACAGAATGTGACACAGAAGGCATCAGCTTTTGTTATATCTGCTCTGATAGCTGCAAAAATATGCCAAATGCTGTGGGTTTGTGTTAGAGTCAGGACTGCTAAGAGAACATTATGCTTTTTATATTTTTTCGTCAGCCGGCAGTTTAAATCCCATCTGTTTAAGAATTAGGTCAGTAGGCAGAGAGGAAGTGGTCTATAGTGGCTGTTCTAACACATTTTGACCACATGGGCGTTTACACTGTGAAAGCAATCCAATCAAATACGTTTTCGACTACCTCTGGAGTGGACAAGCTCAAAACATTTCAGATCCCATTTATACTTGTATTTAGCGTTGTACGCTTGTGATTGTATAGACAAAAACACATCTTAATACCATGTGTAAACAGGGACTACCTGTCTGTCTGTCCTTTTTATACATGGTATTTATTGCACATTTGCAATAGTGTTTTGTTTATGTGTGTGTCGCTTCCATAATTGAATGTATGATATGCTTCTTAGTGACTTGTTTTCCATTAGTGGCTTGTCAAGCTGAAACTAATTGATTCAGCACACATCTGCTGCATACCACTCTCACACAGCTCTCTTTTTGTCTAAAAACTGCATTTTTGAAAGAGAGCAAGACATTTAGACTTTTAAAAAGTCACTGGAATGATCCCTCCAGTTGTTGCGCTCTGCAGTTTTGCCATGACCATTTTGCCTGATGTCCTCATATTTTCTTGGCAGAGTTTATTGTGTAAGGTTGTAACTAGGGATGCTCCGATCGATCGGCCGGAGATCGGTATCGGCCGATTCGACCCACCCGCAAATAATCCGAATGCATTTTTTAATACCCGACCCGCGGATTATCCGCAGCACCCGTGGATATAGGAAAAGCAAAATAAGTTTGCTGCCTAAATCAGACAGATTTACTGAAAATGCAAATTAATTCTCTGCCAGCAG
>NW_015636840.1:169080-176541 GCF_001515625.1 Sinocyclocheilus rhinocerous
CACAAAGCAGCGCTGAGCTCACAAATGCTGCTTTATCAGGCATATAACATGCAAGATGAAATGAAAATGACATCGAAACATTTCTAAATATAGTCTTCCTTCAGAAATACAGTGATATAAAAACACCCACGCCTCGTTTTGATTTTTAAAAGTGCAGTACGTGCTCATGTTTATTCAGTGAAGCCTTTTGGAAAATCCTTCAGTTTTGATATTGTGGCAAGCCACAAATAAATAAATGTATGGGAAACACATCCCACAGCACAACCACCTGAGCCCAACTTCAGTCTACTCATCACCTTAACTTTAACTGCGTTTGTAGCCGGCGCCATAGCCAGACTGATAAACAAACAGACCGGAAGTTAACTTCGGGCCAGGCGCGTGTGCCCGATGAAACAGTCTATATAAAGCTTGAAGCATCAGAATCAGCATCGGTATCGGCCGATCACCATGACAAGAAATCGGTACTCAGTATCAGCTGCAAAATCCTGATCGGAGCATCCCTAGTTATTACCCAGCACTACACATACATACATACATATATGTATGTATATATATACATACATACATATATGTATGTATTGAGAGGAATAAGACAGAATTCACCTCAAGAAGCTTTGGATTACCTCAGGAAAAAAACAATGCAGCGGCTTGATCCAGCAGTGATCATAAATGCCACTGCGTTTGTAGCCGGTGCCATAGCCAGACTGATAAACAAACAGACCGGAAGTTAACTTCGGGCCAGGTGCTTGCGCCCGATCAAACCGTCTATATAAAGCTTGAAGCATCAGAATCGGCATCGGTATCGGCCGATCACCATGACAAGAAATCGGTACTCAGTATCGGCTGCAAAAAACCTGATCGGAGCCTCCCTAGTTGTAACAACTAATATTTTAGCAGTGCATCATTAATTATTTGACTAAATTTTGAGCTTTTGAAAGACATGTTGCATGTTTTGTTTTTGGTTTGTTTTGATTTTGATTTTGTAGCACTATATAATATACAGCTCAAAGAAATTAAAAATATGCAGCTGTTTTGTGTCTGCTTTCACTATCTAGGGTTCACCAGCTACATGCGGAGCCCAGTCTGTGATGTGTTCAACCCTCAGCACAACGAGGTCAATCAAGACATGGATCAGCCTCTGTGTAACTATTTCATAGCCTCTTCCCACAACACCTACCTGACTGGAGATCAGCTGCTGTCCCATTCCAAGACGGACATGTATGCTTGGGTCCTGCAGGCCGGCTGCCGCTGTGTGGAGGGTAAGATAACACTTGTGGATATATGTCTAATATATATTTTCCAATGGTTGTAAATAAATTATTTTTAGAGCCCTGATTGTGACTATGCTTTGTGCTACAGTGGACTGCTGGGATGGTCCAGACGGGGAGCCTATGGTCCAACACGGTTACACTCTGACCTCCAAGATCACCTTTAAATCTGTCATTGAGACCATCAACAAATACGCCTTTGTAAACAATGAGTGCGTACTTCCTTCTCTCTTCAGTTTTTCTTCTCTCTTTTATCATAGTCGTTTATGATCAGCCATTAGATGATGTCAAGAAATCAATCATCATTTTCTTTGTAGCTTTTCAAATCTATCCCTATACTGGGCACAGCAAAGTCATTTAATGCTCATTTAAAACAGCCATATGTTCACTTAAATTTTTTTTTTTTTTTAATTAAAGATGTAATTTTACGTTTAAAGAAAGTAACAGTACTCTGATATATTACATTGTTTAATTATACTCCCCAAAATAATATTACTATTAAGTTATTAGAGCTAAAAAATATCTATTTTTAAAGTTTAAAATCTTATTTTAGAAAAAAGGTAATCAAAATGTATTTTTTTAAATAATGATCTTTAATTTAAGTTGCTAAGTTAATTTAATTTAATAAAATTTTTTAAAGATGAAACGATTAAAAGATAAATGTTTCACTGAATATCATACAACCTGGTGAGATCATGTGACAATAAGTTAACATGATACCATTGAAACATTTATCATTGCATATTGCATACTGCCTTACATAATACTTAAAAAAATTGTAGTATATAGTACATAAAATACAGTAAGCTAGTATTCCATTAAACATTACTATACATCTTCATAATACAAAATTGCTTAAAATACTGCATATTTCAGTAATCATCTTCACAGGGGAATGTCATGGGTGTCTGTGTTAGACTTCTGTCTTTTTTGTATGTGTAATAGACTGTTATTCTTTAAAACAATTCAGATGGGCTTGCAGACCCTATGTTTGCTGTATCTTTTTCATCTTACTATTACCAGATAAGGCACCCAGTGAGGTGCATGACATAAAAATTATATTTAATTTGTTGTGGAAAATTGTTTTGTTTTTCACCATGAGGATAAGTACAGTAATAATTGAAGAGAACTTTCAGTACCAGTGCCTGGATGCTCATAGAAAGCTACCTGTCTGTTTCTTTAATGATGTTTTATCATTAAAAAGCCACCTGTTTCAGCTAATGGCTCAACATAATGGAGCAAATGAGCCTTTTAGCACATGCACATCACATGCAAATTACACTCACCAAATCCCACGACACCTGCTGAGACAGCATTGCTATCACTGTAGCCCTACAGGGCATCTTTTTATCAATCCATTTTCCTCTTTCAGATTATCTTGTTTTTTCATGGTGTGTGTGTGTGTACGTGTATGTGTGCATTTGTGTGAGAGAGGAATGTCATTCATAATGTAGGAAACCCAGAGGGTTTCCCTGATTCCTAGGTATCTGGCATTCAGGTATAGCCTGTCTGAGTCTAATTATGTCATTTTCATTGAGCACAGCATCATCTAGACTGACATTTCTGTGTACACCCTTTTGTTATGTAGCGCATGCAGCCATCAAATTCAAAATCAATGCACAATCTTTTTCTTCATGAGTGTTTCTGTCTCAGAAACCCTTTCAGTAAAATATAAGTCCTTAAAATAGGGTAATTTTCCTGGAGAAGCAAATTTGTCAACTTCAAATTGAAGTATTAAATTAAAACCTTACTAATGTTAAAGGGATACTCCACCCCAAAATGAAAATTTTGTCATTAATCACTTACCCCCATGTCTTTCCAAAACCGTAAAAGCTTTGTTCGTCTTCGGAACACAATTTAAGATATTTTGGATGAAAACTGGGAGGCTTGTGACTGTCACATTGACTGCCAAGTAAATTACACTGTCAAGGTCCAGAAAAGTATGAAAGACATCGTCAGAATAGTCCATCTGCCATCAGTGGTTCAATCTGAATTTTATGAAGGGACGAGAATACTTTTTGTATGCGAATAAAACAAAAAAAACGACTTTTTTGTAATTATTCTTAAAACAATAGAAAAACAATGTGCAGTGGGGCAAGGATATTTATTCTCTGAAAAACACAATATCTTATGCAGATATAATATCTTAATAACTTTTCAACTAAATTTATCTTGATTCAAGGATGTTTCGATAGTTTTATTGGTAAACAGAGCACAAACACTGATTAAGAGAAAGATTTTTGCATTGTAAAATGTGTGGAGGTTTTGCATGCTTTTGGAAACACCTTGTTAGAGCAATTGTTAGACTATTTAATGTCAAAATCTCAGACTATGAGTGAGAATAGAAACCAAAGTCAAGTGTGATTTGTTTGAGTGTGCAGATGAAGTAAACAGAACAGCAAGACCGCAAGTGGCAAGAGAAAGAAGGTAAAAAGAGAGACGCAGTCAAACAAAAGACAGACAGGCAGGAAAAAGAGAAGAGTGAGATGGCAAAATAGAAAGAGCACATGACAGTGAAGATGAGTCAAGATGAAAGAAATACGGATAAAAGTTTAATGTCGGGGGAAGGCTCTGGTGGCAAGGAGCAGCTGCTGACTGTTCTGGCTGTTCCCTGGTTTGTGATTATTGTCACCCTCATCCTTTCTCCCTTCTGTCTCCTGCTGCGTCAGGTTCCCCGTGATCCTGTCCATAGAGAATCACTGCAGCATTCAGCAGCAGAAGAAGATAGCTCAGCATCTGAAAAACATCTTCGGAGACAAGCTGGATGTGGGGGAGGCTCTGAACAAAGACCCAAAGCAGCTCCCCAGTCCGAACTCCCTGAAGGGCAAGATACTCATAAAGGTTTGGCATGAACTGAAGACACCCTCATCTCCATTTCTGTCTTTACCAAAACCTGAAATCCTCAATTATTCTTTTCCTTTTCCTGCTTTTGTCCACTGTTCTCTCTTTTCTTTCTATCTTTTGCTAAAATCAACTTAAATTTCCACACTGGTATGGACTAGTTCCCTTTCAGTCGGTCACTCTCGACGTCACGTCAGATGACCGACGAATTGGGATCTCGCTTAGAGGGACCAATCTACTTCGAGTGTAAACTAAACGAGCCAATGCACATTGGCATGCGATTATTGCATCCAGCTGCTGCTGATCACAGCGTGAGTATAAGTAGGCAGCAGATGCAGCGCATATTCAGCTTTTCACTTCAGTCAGGGAACGAGGGTTACATACGTAACCGAGACGTTAGTTCTGGTTTGGTGCTGGTCTAACTGGTGAACCAGCATAGTCTTGACTGTTCAGCAGAGCCGGCCTTAACATTCTGGGGGCCCTAAGCAGATTTTCAAAAGGGTCCCCCACCACCTACGGTTTCATTTAACCACCACCTCCCATCCTCCAACGCACAAATCCTACACTGACACCTTATAGTAAAGTTTTAGAAAATTGAACAGGCTCTGCTGTTCACCAACATATTTACAGTATGCAGGACTTTCAGATTTCAGACAAGTAAAATAGACGATTTACATAATTATTTTGAAATGTTTAAATCACTTTTAAAACAAAAATATAGCAGTAGATCAAATGTATTAATAAAATGCCATTAGGAATATGAGAAACTGGAAATAGACCACAATTTTAAAAACTGGTGTGCCCCATCTACTGTACAGAGATTTAGTTATACTGTTGGACTGACTTGTTGGACGTTTTGCAAATCCACATTTTTATGGTTGTTAAGCCCTTAAATGGTTGGCACTGAAAGACCAGCCAATGATGAAATTCTCATTCTGGCGGAAAAAATGGAGATGAACAAGGACAGTTAGAATGTGTGAAGGGAGAATGAGTATTAGTTAGAAAGGGATGGGCTAGAGGATTGAAAGTTGAGCTGTAATACAGAGTTGAAGGAGTGGGGTTAGCAGTCATAGTCTGGGAAAGACACTCACACACACTCCTATATGTGTTTTATGGGGACTCCCCATATGTGTAATTATTTCATGCTGAGCTAATCATATTTCCTGTCCTCTAACCGTTATGCTTATTAGGTTCAGCTGGCTCACAAAGCTCGATATAAACGTTCTCAGTCAAGTCAGAGTTTGATCCGGAGTTTGTGATTAATTCCGGAGTGCGTGCACCTGAAAGTGTGCCACATGCTGCAAACAGCCAATCACACGGAACATGTGGAGAGCGTCAGCAAAGCATCAGTTTGAATCAATTCTCGCGAGAGTCGGCACAATTCACTTTTTTGCTGAAGACTAAGAGATGTTGTAATTAAAAATGTAATGAATTTAAATGCATTTATAAGGCAGGAATAAACACTGCTGCTGCAGCAAAAGTTTGAGAAGGCAGCAGAAAGAAAATATATGACTATGCAAATGAATCAACTGAATTTAATTATTTATATAGTTTCACACAGGGCTCAAAAAAAGGAAAACATAAATGTAGTCATTTTAAAAGTTGGATATATCACTTTGCTCACAGCTGATTGGTCCAGTTTGGGTTTGCGATCTCTAACTCAGAATAAAACCTGCTCCGGAGCAGGGTAGCCATGTAGTGTAAGCTACCATGGTGATGAAACCCACTCAAAACCAACCCACCTTCTTGAGCCCGAAAACTCAAACTAAACGTGAACTTGCCTGGGTAAAAACTGAAACCGGCTTCGTGATACAGGCCAAGGAAGTGTTTACACTGTAATGTCATAATGTCATTATACATATTTGTGTTCTCATAAACTATGTATCCAAGCACACACACAGATACACACATATTTACAATGATACAACTCTTGCATTGATACCTTCTATGCAACCAGCACCTCACTCTTCCAAAAAAAAAGAAAAAAGAAAAAAGGATGTAAACAGTACCACAATGGGGTTCTTCAGTTTGTTACAATAGCATAAATGTGTTTTGTGTTTGAGTGTGTATGTGTGTGTGTGTTTTAAAGCCCTTTTTGTAATGTTCCATAAGGAATCATGCTTTATTTAAAAGAGCTCTATAGAACCTTAATGGTGTTATGAACAATAATTTTATTAATAGTTTATTTTCATTAATATTAGTATTTTAAATATTGAAAAAACAGCTAGTCACTGTCTTAATGAATGAGTCGTTCAGTCATTCATTCAACCGATTCTTTCAAATGGCTGATTCATTCAGAAATGAAGTAAGTGACAGTAAAGACAGGTTACTGAATCATTGGCTGACATAAATTCATTCAAAAATATGGATTCATTCAGTAAAGAAACATTGTTGTGTGTTGCTAAGAGATACACAACAGTTCTGCTGTGGCTTTGTTTGGAACTGTGTTCATTATATTTATTTATTATACTGTCAATTATACATTATTGACTATACTGACAATATTGTGTCTAAAACACAATGTTAACTTCTTGTTTATTGAGCTATTGGTTAAAATCAATATCACATTTGCAGATATTTTTTGTCAAAAAAAAAAAAAAAGCATGTTTGCTTGTGATATTGTGATTTTGCTAAACTGTATCGCATGACATAAATACAAGACAAAAACCCATAGAGGGGCATTTCTTGTCCTTGTATCTTGAATTTTAGAGGCACATAACTGCATTCTAAAAAGCTACATCACACAGGCAGTAGCTGTCCTGCATCATGTTCTTCAGCGGGGTGCGTTACATGAGTTAATAATTTCAAAGGGGACGTCGGACATTTATCTGCAAAGTTCACTTTTTGCAGATAAATGTATCAGTGTGTGGACACAACCACCCTACAATGATAAAAATCCATTCACTCCTTTTTTAATCACTAAAAAAACCTTAAAAACATCAATTATCAAGCCGTTTTGACAGCTGACAGACTGTCCCGTATTAGCATATTTCAGCCCTCAGCCAGTTGTACTCTGTCCGCCATTTTCTCCGCGCTTTGAGCAGCTGTAGCGACAACAATGTATTGTAAGCAATGCAGGTGTTTTGTAGTTGGATGTAAAAGTGAACATAGGAGTCTTCATTTTCTCCCAACATGAGAGCCACTGAGGACGCAGTGGATTAGTTTTGTTTTTGATGGTAACTCGCCACCAAATGCACAAAAAAACAGAAGAGAGGGGAGGGGCGGGGAGAGCAGAGCTCATTAGCACTTTTTTTTCCCCCTTGCATGTCATGTGTGGGGCTCCTTAGTTTTACACAACCAGTACCGCCGCTCCCTATACGCAGGGTACGCAGTTTGCGTAGGGCACCAACTC
>NW_015636840.1:179729-186162 GCF_001515625.1 Sinocyclocheilus rhinocerous
TTAAACAAAGATTTTGAATTGGTTATTAATTTCCTGTTATGTTTTGGGAAGTTTTTTTTTAAATTATTGTTCACAAGTGCAGATGGTTTAAATATAAACCCAACTTTATTCAATGGTGTAATGAGGTAAAACTCTTATACAAATCTTTAAAATTTGTTAAGAACAAGAAAGCCCTTAAGTTGATTTCTCTTTTGGATTTGTATAATTTAATTTAAAAGCCCATTTTCTTGTATTTTATTTTTGAAGCATCTTATGTATTTATTTACTTTGTATTTGTCTTTCTGGTTTAGTTCGTTTTATTTTGACGATTTATTTTTATTTTTTTTCTGTTTTTGGTTATGCTCAACCAAGGCTGATTAAGATCTGTTACATTCTGGAATGTGATTTTGTACCTTGTTTGATTGTAAAGTTGATGCAAGGTGAACGCAGTAGAGGCAGTAGGCTAAGCACATGTGACGTGCCATTCCCGCATCTGCGCCCGCTCGCACCTCATGTTTGCGGCTGAATGCAAATGATCATAATTAATGGACAACTATGCCTGTGAAAAGACATCAGCAATCTGGCGCTGAGAAAAGAAACAGAAAAAAAAAAAGATGAAGCCCATGCATCACTTTCAGGTAGCCTACATTCAGACCACAAAACCAGTCATAAGGGTCAATTTTTTGAAATTGAGATTTATACATCATCTGAAAGCTGAATAAATAAGCTTACATCCATTGATGTATGGTTTGTTAGGATAGGACAATATTCACTAAAAAAACCTTAAAAACATCAATTATCAAGCCGTTTTGACAGCTGACAGACTGTCCCGTATTAGCATATTTCAGCCCTCAGCCAGTTGTACTCTGTCCGCCATTTTCTCCGCGCTTTGAGCAGCTGTAGCGACAACAATGTATTGTAAGCAATGCAGGTGTTTTGTAGTTGGATGTAAAAGTGAACATAGGAGTCTTCATTTTCTCCCAACATGAGAGCCACTGAGGACGCAGTGGATTAGTTTTGTTTTTGATGGTAACTCGCCACCAAATGCACAAAAAAACAGAAGAGAGGGGAGGGGCGGGGAGAGCAGAGCTCATTAGCACTTTTTTTTCCCCCTTGCATGTCATGTGTGGGGCTCCTTAGTTTTACACAACCAGTACCGCCGCTCCCTATACGCAGGGTACGCTGTTTGCGTAGGGCACTGACTCCCAGGGGGGCACCATCCCAGTTGCTCAAAAAAACAACAAACTTTTGTTCTATATTAATATTAACATAAGCATATACATAAATACAAATATAAACATGAAAATATATACATAATTATAAAAAATGCATTTTACGGTGAATGCGGTAGGCTATAAGCACACGTGACGCGCCATTCCCACATCCGCGCCCACCGTCATCTCATGTTTGCGGCTGACTGCAAATGATCATAATTGATGGACAACTATGAAAAAGACATCAGCAGTCCGGCGCAGAGAAAAGAAAAAGTTAAAAAAGCCCAAGATGAAGCCCGTGCATCCCTTTCATGTACGTTCATAGTCCTGTGAAACTTTTTTGGCTGTTGACATTAATAACCCTTATTAACATTAATTAATGTTTTAAATTATCATATGATGAGCTCATTGACGACTTCGCCTCCAGAAAAAGCAGGAGTGCATTTGTAAATTTTGAAATTTGTAATGAAGGAAATTTACAAAATATCTTCATGGACCATAATCTTTACTTAATATCCTAATGATTTTTGGCATAAAAGAAAAATCGATAATTTTGACCTGTACAATCTATTTTTGGCTATTGCTACAAATATACTCATGTGACTTAAGACTGGTTTTGTGGTCCAGGGTCACAAATATTTTGCAGACATTTCATGAAGACCCTAAAGAATCATACCAACTTGTGGATGCCTTTAATGCATTTTTCCCCCCATACTTATTGGTACATAATTAATGTGTTAAATTGACAGCCCAAAAATAAATACATACATACATATTTAATACAACAAAGAAAACAGAATATAAACACAAATGCAATAAAGGCCAAGTTCCTGTGAAATATCTTCACAATCCTCTATAGTGTGTCTTTACGTACATCATTATGTGTGTATTTTGGTGGAATTTAGTGGGCAGATTTTGTCTGTAGATGATGACATTGTGGGGTGGGACAGCATCTGGGGAGTAGAGCTTAGAGCTGCAGTGTGTCTTCTATTTGTTTAAGTAAAAGCAATCATGTTTATGAAGGCCAAAAGTAGCCATAGTGAATGGTCAGTATGTGAGCCATTCACAATTTTGAAAAGAAAAAGTGATTAAAAAACATGGGATAGCTTTAATGCTTTTGTGGCTGGGCAGGTTTATATAAACCCAAATAATAACTGAAAACTCTAACAATATGGATCATAAATTCATATTTTCTGTCACTTGATTACACTTACATGTTCTGTAAGGAAAAACAAAAAACTGAAAAAAGGAGCCAGTGACAATTTAAAAGTTCAAATTTACAGAAACTGAATAAGGATATCAAGTATCTGTTGAGAGTATGTTGACAGTCTGTGCAGTTGAATGGCAGAGCTCCACAAAATGAATAGCGAGTTGGCATTGAAAGAATTTACAGAAAAACAAATACGTTACAATTTTACATTTTAGACTGAAGAATCCTAACTCAAGCACAAATAATAATTTTAGCATACAATGGTTCTACATGAACTACATAGAACTGTTACTATGTGTAAAGAACCATCTTTTTTATACCTTTAAAGAATCCTCCAGATATGATTAAGAGCTCCAGAAAATATAGCATTTTACAACAGATAAATAGAGTCATCAACATCAAATCCTCCAAAGTTTTTTGTATTTTCATTTTTTTGTTAATGTATGTACATTTATAACACTATACTTTGTATTACATTACCTTTGCATCAAATTACAAAAAACTAGTTAACACTAATGCGAGGGTGTTTCTAATACAGCATCTATGGGAGTGACGGTAAATTTGACATCGTTCTCTCTACTGACTGCCGTTATCAGTCTCTCTTTTTTTCTTTTTTTGAAAGTCATGAAAACACTATCATGGACTTTTTCTTTTGCTGTTTGAGCAAATGGGAATGCAAAAAATATATATACCCATTCACTGCCATAGAAGTTTACCCAACTATGACGATGACTTCTGCTGAGAATCCCGGAAATGTGAAAAAGGTCCATTGTGTGAAAAAGAAGAGAGGTGGTGGAGAAAGAGATTCTGTACAACTGTGCAACTTTCTCATGTGGATCAAAAGATATTTTGAAGAATGTCCTAGCTGCTCTTTTCCATAGAATGAAAATATACTGTGGACTGTCAAGCTCTAGAAAAGGTCATAGTACTCATGAACTATATTCTGAAGTTCTACAATAACTTTATTTATCAAAATCATCAAAAAAACACTGGTAAAGTGTTTATATTATATGTAAAGTTTGAATATGTGCATCAATAATGACTTCAACTTTTAATATTTTCCTCCACACAAAGCTATTTTATGTGGCTTCAGAAAACAAAGAATGCATGGACATCTTTAATGATGTTTTTTGCCTTGTAAAGTAAATGATGACAGAATTTTAATTTTAGCTAAACTATTTAAGGGTGTAATGGGATGACCGGTGGTCAGTCAGATGAGAAGAGAGTATTGCTTTGTGTAAATACTGACGCCACTGTGCCAGCGAGGATACTCTAAAACAGGTCAAGACAGATGGCACTGCCAGCCTGCTACTCTACAGGACCCTCCCAGTTGAGCAAACAGTGACGGCAGACTCTTAAACCCAGCAGGGACCCTTTGTGATTGGAGCACACTTGAGTAAATCTCCCCACACTTGAACACGGGTCTCCTTAGATTACACACACACACACTTAATCATGTCACAATGTCAGCTCCCTCCGCCAGACAAGAGCACTCATCCTGGAAACTGTGGAGGTCAAAAGCACGGGATTGATTTTCCCTCCATCTTGTCCCTCGACCAGCAACTGTTATTTCCTACTAGCCCTCACACAAATGTGTTTGTGAGAGAGACCGACAGACAAAGAGGAGACAAGGGTCTGTGTTTGGAGTTTTAGGATTAATGACCCTTAAACGGCTTTTAATGCTCTGAAGTGTAACTGAAGACACCGTTTATCCTCAGGTATTCAAGATATTCAGTGTTTTGTGGCTCAAATGATTGGCCCCTCACTGCTGTAAACTGTCTGAATAACAGGTGAAAGTGAGTTGTGTATCTTATCGGGAATGAAACGACAGGCTTACTGACTCAAACTAAAACAAAACATTCCATTTCAGGCTTCCTAGAAAGAAAATGTTATTTCATTGGCTTTAAAGACTGCATACTACACTTCTCTTTCACCTGTGGCCAGCAGTCATTAGTATGGATTCAGTTCTATTCTATCAATATCTGAGGTGCTGTGTCAACGCACACAGGCTCTAAGATGCTGTCGATAGTTTAAAGAGAGGTGAAACACTATCTAACCCTAAGTAATGGGGTTATTTGCTGACACTGCAAAAAAAGGATTATGGAAGCATTCATTCTTCCCTTTTTGTCTATAGGGAAAGCGTCTTCCTCCGTACTTGTCTGCAGATGCTGAAGAGGGTGAGGTGTCTGACGATGACAGTGCTGATGAGATTGAAGATGACTTCAAGCTGAAGAATAGCATGGTAAGACTAACACACACCGATCAGGATTGAGCACAATGACTGATCACTAACACACCTATATACACACTCAGCAGAGTGATTTCATTTATATTTGTACATCAAATGTACATGTACATTTTTGTCCATTTGGATTGGCATTAAAAGGTACTGATAGCATCATAAACATTACCTTTTACATATGTACAACTTTACAGTATCGCACTGCACTGACACAGTGCCATAACGGGACTGCCAATCATCAGTAAATAATGGAGAAACCTGTTCAATAAAGACCTTTTTAATACAAGGTTTGTTTATAAACAAATTATATAGAAGAGTATGTTTGTATGGATGACATGGTCTTCAAAATTCAATGAGTACAAACCGTTGTTATGTCAAATGAGGTAAATGCGATAATGTGGTAAATACATGTGATGGTGTTAAACATAATTAATCTCATTTATTAGAAATACTATAAAATCAGCCTCTTATTTTCATGAATTTAATGTTCTATGTACCTCAAAGATCAAACATTTGAGCCTCTTTAAAGTTGTACCTACTTTACAAGTACATGAACACACATGCATAAAAGGAAACATTTATACTAATAACCACTGTAGTTCACCATGCACAGCATTAAGAATGCATTTACAGTTTATTATATTTTTAATTGAGGTCTGACACATTACAAACCCAGTGTCTAAGCAAAATACAAACAGACAAAAGCACAATAATCTGTTGGTAAATCTGATCATGGCCCCTTCAAGATAAAAACAGAAAGAAAGTGAAACTGTGCTACTCAGGCTACGCAACGTGCTGGCGTCTGCGAGAGAGTTAATCTGTGGTTCCTCTTCAGGAACTCGAGCTGCGTCGAAAACGCTAGGGGAACGCCTTCTGCGACCCACGCTCTGAATCACATGTGAAATCAGTCCAATAGCTGAACGGGACGTCACGGCGGATGACGTCATGACCAGGAAGCTATAAGTTATGAAAATTCAATTTTTTTCTTGTGCTGCTATATTTGATTTGGAACTTGCGCATGAAAATGTCTAAAACCTGACACAAATTCGGATGCAATTTCACTGCCTGAAAACCATGTCTTAGTGTTTCAAAAGCATTAAAACAACTTTAACATTGTGTTTCATCATGTCATTTGACATCACTAAAATACAATTTTGTTGGTTGAACATTAATATTGTATTTTAAATGCAATTTTCTTAGTGTCATTTATAAATGACGATATCCCATAGAGGGTTAAGCTGTGACAGAACAAAGTACCAGCAGTTTATGAGAGCTGCTTGTACACTAATCATTTCAGGCACTGTGATCACCATAACACATAAACACAGCGACACTTAAGAACAGTAAATAATTCAGGAGTTTAGTGGTACAACGTATAAAAAAAAAATCCTCTTGTGTGCTGCCCCTCTATCACCCTGGCAAGCGCTATGTTGCCTATGCCATGGGCCAGTCCTGGTTGCACATAAAATGCTACTACACTTACAAGTACCTTATTAGAATTACCAATAAGTTAACGTTGCCTTTTCACTAGGGTTGGGTATCGTTTGGGTTTTTTTTGATACCGGTGCCAAATCGATACTTTTAAAATAGTTCCAGTGCCTAAACGGTGCCTGAACCAATACTTATTAAAAAAAATAAAAATAAAAAATAAATAATCCCCCCCAAAAATGATGGATTGGCCATTAGAATAGAAATAGAATAGAGAGTGCAAATGTTAGAGGGTCAAGTTTTTTAATAAAGAAAAAAACAAGCAGATCAAATTAGAAGTAGCATTAGAATAGAGAGAGA
>NW_015636840.1:186350-192022 GCF_001515625.1 Sinocyclocheilus rhinocerous
CGGAATGTGAAAACAACATGGACACTCGCGTTACTACAAAGATGTGTTGGATTTGTATTATTAGAGCTTTCCGACTTGAGTTCACGTGCATTTTCTCAGTCGGGAAATAATTTTTCACGTGCGGTGCTACGATGTTTCTTACGTCCATTTCGGAGAACCAGAGGACAAATATTTCAATCGATCGCTCAGGCATGGCACCGAAATCTGCGTTCGGATTCAGTTCTAGTACATACCGGGTTTCGGTACCCAACCCTACTTTTCACATGGTACGTTTTTCACTTTTCCACTACTCAAGCTGTTGTTTCACTTTCTCCATGTGTTGCAATGCCACCTTCTTTTCACACGTTATCACCTCTGCATCTCTCTCTGCCTATCTATGAAAATCTCTGAGTTTCAAAGGAGCCAGTATTTTGTCTGGCTGCTTCCTCTCACCATTCTGGCTCACAGTGAGCTGTTAGTCTCTAAAAGCCAATCAATCACAGCCCGAACCCCTGGTGAGCTTCTGTTTGTGTGAAAACACCTCTATATAGGCAGCGGAAAGTCTTTGTGTGACAACATGGCCATTTGCCAAAAGATCCATCCAGCAGCGCTGCCATTAACAGAGCTTCATTTACAATCAGTCCGCTGACAGATTTTGTCCAGATTTTGATGCCGAAATGGATATTTAACACATTCATTTATTTTCCTGGACTCATTTAACAACAAATTGGTTTCCTAGTTAAGTATTTCTTTTTTGCCTTGTTGAATGAAGAATGCTTTAATAGCATTTTAATATACCCTTGCAAAATATTCATATTGTTTTGTTAGGAGTAATTAATGTTTAATGATCCACTCAGACAAGTCATTGCTGGGAGCCAATTAAAGGTTTCTATGCTTCATCTCATTACATGCCTACTTAAACGTGTCAGGAAATTCAAGAAACACGCTGCCCCTGCTGTAAGTTGATGGCTATATTATGGCCGCTATGGAGGAGAGATTGTAAATAAATTTACATTGATTTACAAAAAAGACAAATAAATCAAACAGTTGTATTTTAATTGCCATTAAATGAAAAATGATTATAGTTTAAAATTATATTAAATGAAATTAGTTGAACCCAGAATGCTTTTTGACCCACTTAAGGACTAACTCTAAGTACAATCTTTTTAAGTATTTTCATAATTACCGTAGTATTGTCTTTGTAATATGGTTAAAGTGTACAGCTGAATGCATTTATGGTAAACTAAAATAAAATTCGTTATATGTGCTTTAGTATGTTAGTCAGAACCTCAAAATAAGTGTATTTCTTTAAAGCACAACAAAATATTATTAAAACAGAATGCATTAAAATTGGACAATATTACAAACTGCACTTTTTATTAGTGTACTTAAGCGTGATTTCTTTTAACTACACTTAAGTGGCCTTTTATTTCATTAATATTATATAATCTGCAAGTACAGTTTTTTAATGTATACTTTGAAGATTTGAAGTATATTAAAAATTCACATTCAATACTTTTAAAAATACTTCTTTTTCACAAGGGTAAGCAGCATTTTTCTGCGTAGATGGAAGTAAAGTGTCAATGTATGTACCTATTTTTGTCGTAGTCATCTGAAAACACATTGAAAATGATCTATAAATCTGTTTATCAAGGCTTTTATGAAGCAACATAAAAGAGTGAGCTATTCATCAATTATTAGAAAGAAAAAAAAGAAACCTCTGTATCAGGCTTAATCAGGGGCGTAGTATATAGAATACCAATTGCCATGTTTAGAGCACCCTAATGGCAATTTTGGGAACATGCCATGATAGCTTACAGGAAGCAAGACAGCTACAGGGACCAATTTTTTTGTGATATCATACTCAAAAACCCTAACTCTAAACCTAATTTAAAAATAACTGCAGGACTTGGGACTTTGACGCCACTGTGGACATCTATACTTTATTTTAATGAAATAACGATATTTTATGCACAATATTTCAGTTACACTACACTTAAACAATAACTTTTATCCTAATTCTTAACAGTTGGACAAAAAAGTGTCTTTAAAAACTATTGTAACACACTGCCTTAACCTATATAACCAATTTTATTTAACATTTTGAGCATAAAATAAAAAAATATATATATTAATGTTTAATTCCTTAAAACGTAGTCCCAATAAAAAAAAAAAAATAAAAAAAAACACTGCCTTAAAATAGACAATTCTTTTCTTTCAACAAATCTCACCTGTATAGATTCTGGAGAGGTCGAGCAACTGTCCTCCTCTCTCTGTCAGTGACGTGACAGCCTGCCTTTCCTACAGACTAGTTAAAGTTAAGAACATAGCTGTAATGAATTAAAGTACTAAAATATGATAAGATAAGTATTCGGCGCAAACTTTGCTTTATTTGGTTAAAACATTGGCAAGTAGTCCCAATAAAAATAAAAAATAAAATAAAAACACTGCCTTAAAATAGACAATTCTTTTCTTTCAACAAATCTCACCTGTATAGATTCTGGAGAGGTCGAGCAACTGTCCTCCTCTCTCTGTCAGTGACGTGACAGCCTGCCTTTCCTACAGACTAGTTAAAGTTAAGAACATAGCTGTAATGAATTAAAGTACTAAAATATGATAAGATAAGTATTCGGCGCAAACTTTGCTTTATTTGGAAAGGATAATTCTACTCCGGACGTGAGCAGCGCGATGCGACAAAAGAATAATCATTTATGCTGTCCATTTTTACATTTACTCATTTAGCAGACGCTTTTATCCAAAGCGACTTACAAGTAGGAGAGCATATAACACACACTGGATCCAGCACGAGGTCACATGCCTCGTTCTTAACAGGTTCTTTTGTCGTATCGCTCGCATCCGGTGTAGAAGCCCCGCTAGGTCAAATAATAACGTAGAAATTTGATCGCATGATTCGTCTCATCGTGACATAACACATACTTACAGTGTTTGAAAAAGGACGTAATCGTCCTCTGCGTTTTTCTGGGGTGCATTTTGCCCCCAAACTGCCAAAAGAGCAAAGTGAAATCGCGAGAGCAACAGGAGACTTGAAGCGGATGACAGACGCGCCCAAGAGATGATTTGCCTTGTGATTGGCTGAATGTTAGTTCACTGAAATCTAAATAAACAGAGAACACAGGCTGAAATATCGGCGGTGGGTCAAACAAAGTGCGGGGGACAGAATCCTTTTTTTCTAAAAGTGTGGGGGACATGTCCCCCCCATCCCCCATGGCTGCTACGCCCCTGGGCTTAATGCAAGATTTTATGCAAGAAACTTTCTGTACTGTAAATCTGACTTTATTAAGGCAGTTAAGAAGTTAATATCTTAAGTTTGCTGTGTGGAAGTCATCTTAGAAATAACGGATGCTATTTTCTTTTTTAATCTCTTTAAAATATTTATATATATACTACTTATAAGCTGCAGATTTTGACACCCTACTTTTTTTGCATTTCAGTCCAATGGGCCCTGTCAGCACCAGGTGGAGTCCCACATCAGGAAGAAACTAGACTCACTGATGAAAGAGTCACAGATCGGGGACAAAGAGGACACGGACAGTTTCTCTATCCGAGCCCTGCTCCGTGCCACCCATGAGGGCCTCCAAAGAAACCTGCGCAAGGTAAAGTAGCTCTAACTGTGATTCTACATTCTCAAGTCTGCGTGGACTCCAAATTCTGTGGAAAGATATAATGATGCATGAAGCTGTACTTAAATAAAACAATAAAACACAAACCTACCTCAGCCCCTAAGAAAGAAATAGCATTCGTTCTGCCTCTTTTCTTGCCCTATTATTAGACTTTGCACTCTCTAAACATTCATTTTGATGTGCCGTTTGTAATGCACTGAGGGATTTTCTCTCCCCTCCAGTGTTCCTGCATAATATTTATGAAAAACAAAACAAAACTGAGAACTGTTGAGTGAGTGCTGAAATTAAGAGTCTGTCTGGAGAGGATTTCAAGTCAATGTTGTGTTAATTTTTTGCATTACTGCAAGTAAAAAACGTCTCTCTGACCATACGTGCCCACAAATACTCATTTGAACAGAATTTGACACTTGACTGTTTGAGTTAGAATTAGATACATTTTAAAGAAACAGTTCAATCAAAACCCTTTTGTCATTCCAATCCCATCATTTTCTTTTTACAGTGGAACACAAATGTTTTGTAGAATGATCACGCTGCTCTTTTGCATGCAGTGAAAATAGACAGTGGCCACTGGATATTATCCTGTTCCTTAGGTAATGATATTGTTTTTGAAGGACTTGGAATATAGTCAATGGCAAGGGCGTTTATGAGCATAGGCCTGGGGTTCTCAACTCTGGCCCTCGAGGTCCACTTTCCTGCAGAGTTTAGCTTCAACCCTAATCAAACACACTTCAAACAGTCTTGAGGATTGCTAGGAAGTTACAGGCAGGTGCGTTTGATCAAAGTTGGAGCTAACCTCCACAGGGAAGTGGATCTCGAGGGCTAGAGTTGAGAACCTCTGGCATAGGCAGACTCGATGGTTGACTGGGGTGCCAGTGAGCACCCCAACACCTCTTTAACATGTTAATATAATAACACTGCATTTTAGCAAATAATTTGTTAATTGCATTTACGTGGCTGAATATTAGAAGTATTTTTCTTCAAATGTTATGATTTTGCATTATTTAGTAAACTAATGATTTCCACAACCAAAGCTTTTTTTTTCTTCATTTGTTAATTTATGAATTTAATTCACTTAATTTTATTTGATCCACAGAATGTTGCAAAAGTAAACTTATTTTTCATTCAATACATCTTTCATTCAATACAATAAATTCATTTTTTTTATTCATTACATTTTGAAATGAGTATTATTTAAAAATACCAATATGAACTAATAAGAAATACTGTAGGGCACCAAAATGGTCGGATATGGCCCTGGTCCATGAGTCATATGGACCACTTTTATGCCACCTATGATGATTTTTGTCCTTTTTGGAGCTTGACAGCCCCTGGTCACAATATGCTTTTGTTAAAAAAGCAGCTTAGACATTTTGTTAAACATCTCATTTTGTGCATTATGTATTTTTTGTATGTGAAATTATTATAATATATATTGTGTGTGTGTCTTCCAGAATTCCAAAGATGGCATGAAGAAATCCCAGAGCCGCTCCTTCATCAGCAACCTCAAGCACAAGGTCAGAATAAAGACAGTCTTTTTCTGTCTTTCTCCCTCTCTCTCACTCTTTCTTTTTTCCTCTTTCTCCACTTCCTCTGTCTCTGCTGCAGAATCAGGACTATCCTATTTCCTGTCCTCTTTGTGTGTCTGCAGTTTCAAAAGTTACATAAATGTGTACTTTTTGCTACCCAGAGGCAGAGAGATTTAAAGAATATTCCCTATTGATTGATTGAAGTGTGGAACAGATAATAAAGATGCATCAGTCATTCTGATCAGTTATCTGAGGGCCATTGCTGCTCTCAGAGCAGTGCCAGCAGGCAAATATGCTTTCCAGTCTCTTTATTTTAAGCATATTGTAACAACGTTCGTAAGGGGAAGAAGGAAGTGACTCAGGTAGGCGGTTTGGAGACTCGTGGCTCTTTTATTTCTTTCTTTAAAGTTCAACAAAACACAAACGGGGCGCTTCCAGCGCGTTCTCAATCTGCCCAGGGCATAAACTCAGTTCAATCAGCTCTCCTCCTCCGGCTACGGGATCGCCACGAGTCCCAGTCTCTCTC
>NW_015636840.1:193481-196795 GCF_001515625.1 Sinocyclocheilus rhinocerous
CTCTGTTCTCCAGTCTGCCCTTTTATCCGGTCTCTCCAGGCTAATTACTGCAATCAGACACAGGTGTTCATCATTTTGCACTTGACCTACTTACTCACCGCTCATCTCCCGTCCCTCTCTCCCGCTGCAGACTTCGCTGAACCACGCCCCCCTCGCCACACATATATTTACTGAGTTTAAATAACAGAATTCATACATTGATTAAGCACACCTGTTGACTTGATATCTGATAGTCACTTATCCCTCAAGATCACATATGATTGTGTATACAGATAATGACAGCACTGAGCTCTAGAGGCATTCTCATATTTTGTCCTCTGCATAAAAACTCACTGAAGGCGTTATTCATCTCCATCTTGTATATTGAATGGATGGATGGTGTGTAATTCAACACCTCAATAGCAAATCAATGAAGCGAGTAAACAAGGCTTGTGGTCGCATCCCCGCAAGTTTGATCATGGGCCATTGTTCTGGGCTGTCTTCACTTTATTGATTTTTTTATTAAAATGCAATCAGGCTTGTAAGCAGTATGTTGCGGTTTCTCGTCTCCTGTAGATCGCATCCGTCTTCTCTGTCATTCCTACAGGAAGTGGGCAGGCACACCTCTGGTGTGTGCGTGATATTTCCTCCCACTCTCGACATTTGTCTTTGCGGATGTCTTTATGAGGCCTCAAAGGTTCTCCTTTTGTTAGTAATGAGTCTAAATCCTGTAATTACTCTAGCTGCTATACACTGCTCCTCATGGCCCTAAAAAGTTACATGATTTGGACACTAGTCACGTCTGGCAAGTATTAATCCTTGCTCGCGCACACACACACACACACACACACACACAGGTTTGTTTTTGTGAAAAGTGGGGACATCCCATAGGCGTAATGGTTTGTAATACCTATGTCATACCTTTGTCATTATACAAATTTATGTCCTCATTTGTCACAAAAACACGCACACACACGCACACACACACACACACACACACACGGTTATGTTAAGTGTGCCCTTTAAAACAGGCCAGAGCTATTCTGTTCCTCTCTGTTGTGTGTAGGAGGAATTTCATTACCTCTTATCCAAAGCGAAGGAGTAAACATTCACTCCATGTACTTATTTAGCTTGCTGTGCGTTTGTGTTTGTGTGTGTATGTGTGTGTGTGTGTGTGTTTCCACAGAGGCATTCCAAATCAAGGCTGAAATGTCAGAGTGTTGAAACAGACGATGACAGGCAGCAGGAGCCATCAGGTGGACAGTTTAACAGGTGTGTTTGTCTGTATCTCCTCTTTTTTAATAATGGATGATGCAAATTTTCTGTTTTCAAGCATTTTTTTTTTTTACATTTCATTTTAGAATTTTTTAAATAGCTCATTTACAACATTTAAACTAACAAATTAACCAGTAATGATGGCAAATCTGATTTTTTCAGCAACCATTACTCCAGTCTTCAGTGTCACATGATCCTTCAGAAATCATTCTAATATTCTGATTTGGTGCTCAAGAAACATTTTCTGAAGTGAGACAAGCACTGAGTACTATATTAAAATATAGGCATCACTCAACCACTGCGATCCAGAGATCTGAATTAGTTCTTCTTCATTTCTATGGAGCTTATAATATGACAAAACTATTTGAATTTGTATTGTATAAATTTGAATTATTGACAAGTGGCATTTATCAAAACTGAATATTATGTGGCATTTAACATAGTTCTGAATTTTATTTTATTTTTTACTTGAATATTGAACATTTGAAATTTAACACAACTGATTTTTTTTATAGCAGAGTTTTATAGACATGTATTTTCAAACAGCAAATTTTTTGTTCTGAATTCTTTGACTACAAATATCCAGTTTTTAAAAATACAGCTTCAAGTTTTCAAGATGAAGAGGAAATTCGGAACATCAAATTCAATATTCTAAAATTCAATACGCAGAAATTCAGATCGTACAGAAAGTAGGTCAGCGGTAATCCACAAGGAAGAGCAGATGAATTCTGAAAAGTCAAACGAAGCATTTTGGCCAATTAGTACTTTTCTGGCATTCAGATCAGGTTGATCTACCTGATCATGAATCGCCCAGAGGTATCCTAAGTGATTGTTAAACATTTATGGTTTATATTTAGGCCTATATGTTAGGTTAGCATTCTCAGCATGTGAAACATTTATCTAAGCGGTCTCTGGTGTTTGTTTTAAAGTATATTTGGTGTGAAAGTGATTAGCATGCCACCGTGTCTACACATGACGCAAGCGAAAGCAAAAAAGACAGTAGGGCCCGTTGATAATAATCTGTGATATTTCCTACAATGTATGCGGCGCGGCGCAACACCATGTCTATACGGATGCAACTGCTTGAAGCGACAAAGCACCCATTGCAAAGAGCTTGGACTACGTCAGAAATAGAACGGGGAATCCGTTTGCTGTTGGGAATTTCGCATTCAGTGTAGACAGTATTGATTATAATAAGGTTCTGCTGTCTTTTGTTGCAACGCATCTCACTGCTCGCGTCCGGTCTAGACACGGTGTTAGCGTCATACATAACTGTTTTGGAGCAGCTGAAGCCATTTCTCATCGAGCTGTGTGAAATACAGACTGAACAGCGACTCAAAACACCCGACCGCTGCATGAGCATATAATATGCAAACTACAGCTCTCTGCTTTATATAAAGCAAGCCAGGGTCGTGTCGCTCTAGTAAAGTTTTGATGGATGATGGTTGTAGTCAAAGTAAAGACTATTATAGTGACATACAGGAGTCATTCATTAGGTGTGCATGTGTCCGTTATTATTATTGATGCACAAACAAACCATGTAGCCTATGTGTGCTCATGGCGCACAGATCACTATAACATCATATACTGCTTGAACACAGTTCTTTATATTCATGAAGTAGTCCCTATTAATGTACAGCAAATTTTTATATAACGGATGCTCGCTGAAGAAGCATGTTTTGAAGAAATATCTGAGGATCAGTAGTGTTTATGTACATATGGGCATCAAACGCTTCAAATTCACTTATTCTGACAGAGGAACTATTCAATGATCACACCGACCCTCCTTACGATCGCCAAGTCTCCACACATTCAGAATGGTTTCATTTTTCATTTGTATTTTGGTGTGATTAGTTATGCTGCATGGATCCGTGAATGCATTCCTTTGGCGTCTCCCTGTGGTCTTGTTTGGTATGGCAGGTTGACTTGTGCTTATTTGTTAAAGTTACTGTATAATTGAGGTTTATGTACTTTTAAGTTGTAAAGAATGTCTGCAGTATAATTTTTGCTAAGTATGTATTGATTTTGGAGAGGATGGGGGCCTTGGAGTAAAAAAGGTT